>NW_026865994.1:0-27690 GCF_026571515.1 Ruditapes philippinarum
TAGTTTTATGTCCAAAACAAGTGACCAGGTCGTAATAATATGCAAACATATTTCGACGTACGGTTTGCAAAATAAATTTAGCCATGATGTATACAAGTGCGGTCAAGAAGGGGAGCAACTCGCATATGACGCCAAGTGTGTGTCTGTACAACATTAAAACAAGGGCATGCACCTCTTTCAGTTACCGGGGACGGAAAATAGTTAAAGTGGTCGCGCTTTGTTTAAGCACAAATTTTCTCTGGTAATATTTGAATAAAATGTTTGTGAGCTTAACGAGTATAAAGCTGAATCAAAAATCTGTAGTTAACATTTTTTTTCGTTTGAATTTTTCATAGGTATACTTTCAAAACATTTATATGAATTAAGGAAATATGTTTTTATATTTCCCTAACAACGAATGCCGCATGCACTAAACGGTGAAAACTCTGTTTAAAACAGCATGTAAATATTTTGTTCCGGACTATTTTATTTTGTTTACGCACAATATTCATTCAATATACAAGGATACAGGGAATTAAACATACAACATAATTTTACCTTTTATAGATTTCATATAAAAACAGCATAAGATATAGCTTTTAACCAATTAGTTTCAACTATGACGATACAAAACTTTATTATTTTAATATGATTCATGAATATACAAATGTATATCCAAGCATCAAAATAAATGGTGCATCATAAGCGGACTTTTTTACACCAGGTGCACAATTGTCAGATTTTTGAACATTTTCGCCAGTACTTCATACTAACATTCGGAAATGTCAGAAATGAGCACATACACCGGTTACTAATACAAAATCAATTTATGTAAAATAAATATTCTGACATAAAAGTCATAAATAGTCACAATAACTTAAAGTACATGTATTATTCATTCATTGTTGAAAAACGAAATCATTGTACCATGTCGTGTAAGCCTGGATTACAAGCACCTGCTAAACCGTATTTTGCTTTAGAACCTATACATTTTATCTTGTTCTTTTCTCGGGAGCCTATACATTTTATCTTGTTCTTTTCTTGGGAGCCTATACATTTTATCTTGTTCTTTTCTTGGGAGCCTATACATTTTATCTTGTTCTTTTCTTGGGAGCCTATACATTTTAACTTGTTCTTTTCTTGGGAGCCTATACATTTTAACTTGTTCTTTTCTTGGGAGCCTATACATTTTAACTTGTTCTTTTCTTGGGAGCCTATACATTTTATCTTGTTCTTTTCTTGGGAGCCTATACATTTTATCTTGTTCTTTTCTTGGGAGCCTTTACATTTTAACTTGTTCATTTCTTGGGAGCCTATACATTTTAACTTGTTCTTTTCTTGGGAGCCTATACATTTATCTTGTTCTTTTCTTGGGAGCCTATACATTTTAACTTGTTCTTTTCTTGGGAGCCTATACATTTTATCTTGTTTTTTTTCTTGGGAGCCTATACATTTTATCTTGTTCTTTCCTTGGGAGCCTATACATTTTAACTTGTTCTTTCCTTGGGAGCCTATACATTTTAACTTGTTCTTTTCTTGGGAGCCTATACATTTTAACTTGTTCTTTTCTTGGGAGCCTATACATTTTAACTTGTTCTTTTCTTGGGAGCCTATACATTTTATCTTGTTCTTTTCTTGGGAGCCTATACATTTTATCTTGTTCTTTTTTTGGGAGCCTATACATTTTAACTTGTTCTTTTCTTGGGAGCCTATACATTTTAACTTGTTCTTTTTTTGGGAGCCTATACATTTTAACTGGTTCTTTTCTTGGTTGCCTATACATTTTTACTTGTTCCTATAAAATTTTATCTTGTTCTTTTCTTGGGAGCCTTTACATTTAACTTGTTCATTTCTTGGAGCCTATACATTTTTAACTTGTTCTTTTTTTTGGGAGCCTATACATTTATCTTGTTCTTTTCTTGGGAGCCTATACATTTTAACTTGTTCTTTTCTTGGGAGCCTATACATTTTATCTTGTTTTTTTCTTGGGAACCTATACAGTTTATCTTGTTCTTTCCTTGGGAGCCTATACATTTTAACTTGTTCTTTTCTTGGGAGCCTATACATTTTATCTTTTCTTTTTCTTGGAGCCTATACAGTTTATCTTGTTCTTTCCTTGGGAGCCTATACATTTTAACTTGTTCTTTTCTTGGGAGCCTATACATTTCATCTTGTTCTTTTTCTTGGGAGCCTATACATTTTAATTTGTTCTTTTTTTGGGAGCCTATACATTTTAACTTGTTCTAATCTTGGGTGCCTATACATTTTAACTTCTTCCTATAAATTTTATCTTATTCTTTTCTTGGGAGCCTATACATTTTATCTTGTTCTTTTCTTGGGAGCCTATACATTTTAACTTGTTCTTTTCTTCGTAACCTATACATTTTATCTTGTTCTTTTCTTGGGAGCCTATACATTTTAACTTGTTCTTTTCTTCGAAGCCTATACATTTTATCTTGTTCTTTTCTTGGGAGCCTATACATTTTAACTTGTTCTTTTCTTGTGAGCCTATACATTTTAACTTGTTCTTTTCTTGGGAGCCTATACATTTTAACTTGTTCTTTTCTTGAGAGCCTATACATTTTATCTTGTTCTTTCCTTGGGAGCCTATACATTTTAACTTGTTCTTTTCTTGGGAGCCTATACTTTTTATCTTGTTCTTTTCTTCGGAGCCTACACATTTTAACTTGTTCTTTCCTTGGGAGCCTATACATTTTAACTTGTTCTTTTCTTGGGAGCCTATACATTTCTCTATCTTGTTCTTTCCTTGGGAGCCTATACATTTTAACTTGTTCTTTTCTTTGGAGCCTTTACATATTAACTTCCTTTCTTGAAACTTGTTTTGTCCATTTTGTAATTGGCCAGTGTTGCCTTCATGTTACTCTGTATTTCGAATATTTGAAATAGAAAAATTGGTAGAAATTGCGACTAGAGAACTTGAGTATGTCTACAGTTAGTTGATTTCTGCACGCATGTGACCTGGTGCTATCCAACCACTGTGAAGGTTCCATCATACCTTTTAATATAAACATTTTATAAGAACTTTGTGATCTTTGATTATATGTAATATCATAATTAAGATAAATTATGTTGTACGTTAGCCTCGAAGAAATACCGTAATGCCTTTCCCTGAACAGAATTTTACACATCAGTGTCATTTAGCGAAGATGTTTACTGTACTTTATACAAAAAACACATTTGTGCATATTAAAGAAGTAGTAGTTTATACTAAATTAGGATCTGTTCGCCCAAAGGCCGCAATAAGCAACTTTTGCTGTACGGACCCCAGACACTAGTCATGATCTCAAAGAGTTAATTTTGAAGCGCAAATTGGTGATAATTTACCTCCATGCAATTTCCAAATAGGATAAGCCAAAGTGATGAATCGTGAGCCGAAAGTAGAACACTATACAGCGGTCAATCAAGGCTGTTGGTAACAAGCAAAGGGCACCGCTTTTAAAGCCGTCACTACCTACTAATGAATCGCGCAACATAGTACCCTTCCTAGTGGTCCCTTCCTACTCTACATGTCTTCAGTTACACCATCGACAGCTGGCTAGTAGAATGTGAGAGTAGCTTTAAGCCCCGGTCACATATTCACGGATAATGCCACGGAAGAGCTACGGTCTAATCGTTCACGGATTACTACGGAAATGTGAAATTCCGTAGTCAGCTACGGTTCCAGTACGGACACACATGGTATAATAAGTAAGGAGTCCGACGGATTTTACCACCCAAAATCCCCCCGGAGAGACACGGAATTGTTACAGAACCGACACGGTTTGATGCGGAGCGGACAACGAATTAAGGACGGACGCACTACGGATACACTACGGTCTGCTACGGTATAAGCACGGATTAGTACGAATAAGTACGGTCTGATACGGAGAAGAAACGAATTGATACGGAGAAGAACGAATTGCCACGGATCTATACGGACCTAATACATCCGTCCACAATCTCTTGCATGCTCATTTCAAAAAATGCCTCACAAAGAAAAGAACACCTGGAAAACGAATTGCAGAGTTTAATGATTTCGGCGGAGAGGATTCGGCCTGATCGCGTCTGACCCCCGAGACAAATCAGGTCCGATAAAAGTGAATTTCTTGAAGGACGCATTGTAGTATGATATTAATATATTTTACCTCTATGCATGTCATCTAGCAGCTCGACCACTGCCTGGGCATTTTGAGCCATTTTAATGTAAAGTTGCAGCCATAAAACGGCAATTATCATTTACCGTATAAGTGGTTTTTTCTGCGGGCTCCAAATTCTGCGGTTTTTCAAAATTTTGGCATGTTTTTATTTCTGCGGACTTTATTTCTGCGGCACATTCTTTGAAAAAAAAAGTGATTTAAATTCTGCGACTCGTCTTATTCAATGTATAAGTCACATTTTCTTTACTTTTTTTATTTGCATGTACACATTCGGCATTTGTTTATCATCGTCATCGCGAAAACTGTATAGTAATTACAAAACAATTATATTGTTTGCTTGCAAAAAAAATATAATGCACAACAAAATAGAAAAGTATGCATCTTTTTATCAGCGTGAAATGAACATGTGAAAAATTTACCCTGGGCAGTGTATTTCATTTTAATGAAAATGATAGAAGTTTAACCCGTGAATCAGAACCGACAATTCAAGTATACGAAAGATTATTTAGCAGTATAGGGTTTTTTTAAATGGTTTGAATGATTTAGTGGTAGACAAAACTTTTAGCGTAACGGCAGTTTACTATATATGATGTTTAAATAATCTGTTAGTCGTTATGAACTTTAGACGAAACAGATATTCAAGACACATATCGTAACAGGTTAAAGAACAAAACATGGAGAAATATTCTGCGGTTTTCATTTCAGCGGTGCTGAAACTGACCGCAGAATACGCAGAAATAAAGTCACCGCAGAAAAAACCACTTATACGGTATTGAATGTTTCCGCAAATATGTCTGTTTTTAACAAGAAGATAGTACCCTTGGAAAGTAGAGGATACTTAATTCACCCGTACTAAACAGTGGTGGGCCGTACAAGTCCGTACCGTTTCGTTTTGCAACGCAATTAACCGTATAAGACCGTGCTAATCCCTGCCTCTCCGTAGTAACAACGTTATTACGATCGTGGCTTTCCGTATTAATCCGTATTAAAACCGTAGCTTATACGTAGGGTAACCGTACTTAAACGTAGTTCTCCGTACCAAACCGTGGAAATCCTTGACAAGTGGTGGGCTACGAATCAGTACGGACTAGTACGGTTTTCGTACGGACCAGTAAGTTATCGGTAACGTTTTAATACGGACTAGCAGGGATACGCTACGGTTGATTTTTTCCGTAGCAAATTTTTGTGCATGTTTCAAAAATTGTCAAGGATCGCTACGGATATACCAGGACTACTACTTACGATTTGATTACGGTTACAATACGGAGAGCTACTGACCAGTACGGGTAGCTACGGACGATGCCGGAATTAATCCGTGGCTCTTCCGTGGGCGTATTCCGTGAATATGTGACCGGGGTATAAGGTAGCTCGCTACTTTCCGACTGAAATTTGACAACATCTCAGATCTTGATGATTTTTTGTATGCAAACATATATATATGTGAGCTTTACTTCTGCAGTATTATTTTATAAATAAACAGCGTAACTATGACGTCAAAGCGCCCTCTATCGGTGGCGGCGAAATTGCGTCTTTTTCTCAGTAAAACCAATCTGTTCTTATCAATTTTCATCCGATTTCCTTCGTTTTTAATTTTATAGTGTTCAGTAAATGTATGTCTTTGTAATGATATCTTTCTTTAACATTTGCTTAATAGTCTGCGATTCTACGTCATTTTTCTCTACATTCTGACGTCCATATCTGATGTAAATACCGGCGCGAATATCGCAATAAAGATTGTGTAATAAAAAAAATTCAACACGGTGAACTTTGCTATAATTTTTCGAGCGTGTCGTGAGAAAGTGAAGGAAAATATTTATGCAATAAAAATATAGGGTCAACGTGTAAGATATTTTGCTATTACTGTTTTAAAATAAAATAAAGGGAATGTAACGTTATGGTTTTGGTGGCGTGAATAGACGTTGGAGTTCAAAGAATAATACCAAATAACAATTTTCTTACGTCAAACATTACGATTGTAAGTATAAACAACACAGGAACTTGATGAAATGTATATTTTTTTAAATTGTTGATTATTTTCTCATTGAAAGCATGCGCTAGATCAGCAAATTTACAATGTTTAATCTTAAATACTTTTCTAATTTGCAGGACGCAGTCTCATACATCTTTTAATTTTATATTTTGATGTTTGTAATGAAAGAGTGAAAAGTGTTAAATTATTATATGAATTAACTAGTTTCAGCGCAAAAAATAAGATTCACATATTGCTGTATGAATGAAGTAAGAATATTAGGTCGCTTAGCTTATACCCGTTAGAATATTTATTTTACGTTACATTCAGCTTTTAAACACTTTCATAAAATCAAATACAGGCAGACGAGCCTGGGTGTCAAAACACATCGTAAAAATGCAATTAAAATAGATATGCATACAAATGTGAAATAAGTGATGAATTAAATTCAGAAATAATATTCAAACATGTTAAGAATATTTAAAAACAAACTGTACAAGAAACAAAAACATTTATTTTTGCTTACCATTTTTAAGTATGTGCAATACATAGATTATATAATTATAATCTAATTAAAATGTCATAATTAGAAAATGACAAACTATAAAACTTTTTGGAACTCGGATTTACGTATACCTACTTACTGCTTTTTCATTACAGTATAACAAAGCGGCCCTCAAAATATTATTTATTTCTAAAGGGCTCCACTACATTTTACCTCTGTAGAGCAACCGCTCTAGGCAACAAAGGGCATTTCTACTGTATATTTTAATTAAATACAAAATATAATTATTAAATACCTTGTGCAACTTTTGTTCTGAAAACGAATAATGTATTATGTTGACGTTATCGTGTTCATTTTTAATACAATACAGTTTGCTTTAAAACAAAAATAGAAAAATAAAGAAAAACAAAAAAACGAAAACACACACCAAAAACACGTGTTTATGATGTAAACAATAAAGTGGACTTCTGCCTTTTTAAGGGAGATCATAATCAGGTTTTTAACTTTGAATATTCTGTAATCGGTAAAGTGGTCTTACGCTGAATTCGGAGGGCATGAATTCGAGACACGATTGCGTATTGTACTAATAGATTATCCTTTAGAATTGTTTACTGTATATGAAATGTTTCAAGGTCCACCTCGGACTCCTGTCATTTATTTACGTAGAGAAGTTGATACTGTGAGAAACACTGGTTTTGTTAAATTCCCTCAGCTATAATTGAAATACTGTTGAAAGCAGCGTTAAACCCAATATTAAAAAAAAAAGAAGATATAAAACATAAAATGCATAGTTCATTATTTTCATAGGCTCTACATAGCACTGTATTATGATAAAAACAAAAAAAACAGATAAAGCAGATAAAAACGAGCTTCTCCGAAAACCATATTCACACAAATTGAGGATCCTACACGATCGTCTTCAATACAAGGGAATCTGTATTAATTTTAATATGCAAAATTATCCGCTTATGAACATACAAAATAAATCAACGGATCTTTCGCCTCGAATCGAGACAGGTCGCCTCAAAGATGCGCTAGTAAACGCATACCGCGAGTCAGCGAGTTTTAAATAAATAAGAATATCTGTAATTATGTGAAATGCGTGAGAAATTCAAGCCATAGCATGAGAACGTGATTCCTCCTTTAAATCTGAGTCTCACGCTTAGTGCAGGGATATTATTTACTAGTATTTAGCTGCGAGAGAAAATAGAATAACTGATGGCTGTTAATAAATAAGCCGTGTCACGACAAAACCATCATAATGGGTTTGCGACCAGCATGGATCCAGATCAGCCTGTGCATCCGCGCAGTCTGATCAGGATCCATACTGTTCGCTTTTAAACATTTTAACAAGTAGAGAAACTGATAGGGAACAGAATGGACCCTGATCAGACTGCGCGGATGCGCAGGCTGGTCTGGATCCATGCTGGTCGCAAACGCACTATGTTGGTTTTGTCGTGACGCAGCTCAAATAAATTTTTATACTAGTAGAAAAGTTTTAAAATAAATGTCTGCTAGATTTAAATAATTAAGACTACCAGTGAATCATGACTTACGTACTAATCGTTATTACTTAATTCGAGTTGATCTTAAAATTTTTAAAACGTAAATTTTATTCATTTTCTACTTACTGATATATACAATTCGAAATTGTTACATACGTATGATAACATGGAAGTTTATGTAGTACCGAGATACACATAACATGATGACACCGCGACTGCACCAGCCTTTTCATTTTTCATTTTTTCTGACATTCTTTGCAAAATTTATGTTTGTATTATTTCCACTTAGGTGGCCTTTTAATTATATCTTTCAATATTCTGAATTGTCTTTCAGTCCTCGAGGTATTTATAACCATTCGTTGCAGTTTTTATTTGTTTGGGTCGTCAGACCAAACAAATAATGGTAGCGAAATTTCAGAGTCTAATGTTGTTAATTGCAAATGCCGAAAGTAGTCCACTTTTTTGAAGCGGTTGCTTCCCTTTTGTATGTACACTAAAGCCGAAAAATTCAGGGGAGATCACTGCATAGGATGGTCAAAGACAGGTGCATCAATTTTCAAGCAAAGTAATTCCCGAATGGTCGAAGATTTCTAATATTGTTTTATTGTATTTTCTGATCGAAAATAACTAAATACAAAGCGGACATTCAATCTCTGACACAGAAGTTTACGACAAACCTAACAACAAGTAGTTCTCAAAAACAGCTTAAAACTAGCGATTTAAAAGAAAGAAATATTTTATTTTGTTTACAAGTATCCAACAAATTACAACGCATTTAAAGTTAAACAATAGCGTTGGCTTATAGAATTGTCAATAAATGCACAATCACAAATTACGCGGATGAATATGATTTTATCAATGAAAATACTATTTATTACCGAATACTACACAAACCGAGTAGTGGAATATATAGATTCTACATGTCGGACTGTTTGGGCGAGAGGATTTTCGCTAAAATATTTACTTCAATTTTTAACAACAGGTTTACCCTGAACAAAATACCTCGAAATTAATAAGGATTACAAACCCGAAATGCAATGGAAGTTCTAAGTTTAGAATGACTTGATATTATTCAGACTGTCTGTGTATAACTTCTCCGTGGTACAGTGGTAACGCGCTCGCTTAGTGAGTGAGAGGTCTCGAGTTCGAATCCCAGTCGAGGAAACTTTTTTTTTGTTAAATTCTTTTTTAAGTGTTTTTGTTAAGGAAGTAGCCATGATATGCAAGGATAAAGTGTGACTGTCGTAAAAAAATGAACATAAATGATTTTTTGATGCAACTTTAGTTATGCAGAATTCCGTATGTATCAAAACTCTGGTGCCTTGCAAAATGAATTATAATACATAAAAAAAAAACCTATACAGGAAAATGCATACAGATATACAGTACGATTTAGATTGCAAAGATCAGAAAAATACCACAGAACTTGCAGCCCTTTGATTCTTTATAAATATAAATGCTTATAGTAAGCTCCAGGATTATTTACATCTGTGTTAAAACAACAGTTAAAGTCGTTACAAAGTCCTAATTTAGAATAATATGGTTTTCTTCAGCCCGTTCACATATAAATTCACCGTGGCTGAAGGGTTTTCGGGCTCGCTTAGGAAGCGAGAGGTCTGGAGTTCAAATCCCAGTAAAGATAACTCATTTTTTTCAAATTGTTAAAGTCAAATAAACATTGGATTGAATATCAGTGTTGCAATTAGTCTTATAGCCAATTTACTACAATTAAAACGCTGGAAAGCATTGGTGGCACTATACATATAATCTCACAACCTGCACCTTTCTTACATTCTGAGACCCAAACAAATTCAGCGCCTTCTGTGCTTTGATTTAGAGATTGATACAAACTTTTGCAGACAGTCATACCCTGATTTGTTGTACATGTATATAATTGAAGTTGTTCATCGAAATGCGGGCACCTGACAGGACTTTTAAAAGAACATTTTACGGAACATGTTTAAATACTATTGTTGTTGATGGTTTTCACACATTTTAATTCCAGTCAGTATACTATTCATCGGAAAAGTCGTGACAATTTCCTTGAGAAAAATATTTGACGTCACCAAAATCATTACGTTTTACTCATCCTTTATCTTATATTAAAATAGTAATAGCAAAATATCTTACGCGTTGACCCTATATTTTTATTGCATAAATATTTTCTTTCATGACTTCACTACATGTTAAAAAAATTATAGCAAAATTCACCGTGTTGATTTTTTGTTATTTTACAACTTTTATTGCGATATCGCGCAATATTTGTATCATAAATGGACGTCAGAACGTGGGTTAAAATAACGTAGAATCGCAGAGTAACGTAAAGTGCCTTAAACTCGTCATGATCCCTTTGTCGTCAGTTTTTTGTATTCTCGTTTTCTCTCGCTCGCGTTATCTGGAAGTACCAAAGGCGGCTTATTTTGAAAGGTGAATATATTTTCTATTTCATTGATCTGTTCTACGTTGTATATGCAAATAACCACTCCTAAAATACGACGAGAAAAATATTTGTGTTTGATATAGAAAGTAAGAGCTGTCGACGATTCAATGTCTTCAGCAGCCACAATGGGCGAATTAAAATTGTAAACAAGTGGCCATTTGTAAACAGTGGGGAGTAACTCTGTCTAATAGATCATATTTTTGGTTTTTTATTTGTAGCTTCACTTCTAAGCAAAATCTACCTATTCTATTAAAGGTAACCTTTAAATTTAATGACGACTTTAAGTACCAGTTGACGAGATTTGGGCATACCGGTACCTTTTGAAAACTGTCCTCTTAACTTAAAGTTATTAATAATTGTTGATAAAGCATATAAAGGATGTTGAAATAACATGTGAATTAGGTTCTGTTTATGTAAAGCGTAAATATATATATGTTTAAGATCATATGATATTTTGTATAATTTGTAACGTATAAAGATATAAATGTGAATTAATAAAAATCAAACTAAAATTTTAAATATATTATGCTAACCATTGCTTATCATGGAGCGATATGACTGAATTACAATTGTAACCACATGATTGTTAGAAGAAGAAGAAGAAGAAGAAGAAGAAGAAGAACGTTTATTTCACTTAAACTACAAGTTTCTCGTGATTAACATATATACAAGCATACATATTATTTTTATCACTTTTTAATAATTGAGTAAACTTAAACATACTTGGTCTATTTCTATAATAATTCTTAATATATATTTTTCTTAAATTTTCATATGCAGGACACTTAAACACAAAATGGAACTCGTCCTCAATTTCATTTGTATTGCAAATTAAACAATATCTTAAATTTCGCTCTACTCTTTCACGTGAATATCTACCTGTCTGTATTCTAAGATTAAGAGCTGAAATACGCAGTTTTGTCAAAGCTATTCTTAGTTTTCTTGATACAATATTTTCTAAATAAGGTGACATTTCAAAACTGTCCTTTACTGATTTATATAAAAATAATACATCATTACAATTAATACTAGCTCTCCATTCTTGTAAATATTCATCTATTAATCTCTGTTTAAAAACGACAATAAAACAATTTTGATTAACGCTTAAAGGGTTTAACCATACATAAAAAAAACGTATTTTTCTAAAAGACTTCGTACATTTGCAAACCAATTTGTATACCCTATATTTATATCAGACATACACGAATTAACAATTGTAGTTATAATAATATTACTTGAACTTATTATCTTAAACCAAAATTTTACAATTCGAACATATCTGTTTATATACAACGGATATCTTCCAAGTTCACCATACACAGCTGCGTTACTAGTAGATTTTCGAACACCAAGAATAGTTTTACAAAATTTCAAATGAATATTTTCTAACTTTTTTGATTTGTGAAAACCCCATACTTCACTTGCATACATTAAAATAGAACCAATAAAAGAGTCGAACAACTGTAGGGCTATTTTTGGTTTTGTTTCATATTTTTTCAAATTTGCCACTAAATTATTTAGGGCTTTTAAACTTTTACCATATAAAGTTTGAGTATTTAAGTTAAAATTTCCTGTATAATTCAATGTAACACCAAGATAATTAAAATCATTTACAATTTCTATATTATCTTGACCATAAAACCATTTTTCTCCTGCTCTTAAACCACCTCTCTTACGAAAAACTACGATTTTGGTTTTGTTTACATTAACTTCTAATCCCCATTTATTGCAGTATTCATGAAGCTTATTTAATGAATTTTGAAGATCTAGAGGATTTTCATCAATTAATACCATATCATCAGCAAACAAAAGTAAAATTAGGCAAATGTCTTGAAGATCTATACCAGAATTTAAGTTATTTTGTAAATAAAGTTCTAGATCTTCAATAAACAAGGAAAACATAACTGGGGAAATTATCTCCCCTTGACGTAATCCAATCGAAATATAAAAAAAATCAGAATAGTTACCACAGGACTTAACACAAGATTTAACAAGATAAGGCGCGAGCCAGTTTGAAGTCAGTCCTACCAGTCCGCATAGCTCAATCAGTTAGAGCGCGAGACTTTTAATCTCGACATAGCGGGTTCGATTCCCGGACTTCAAATCGAGGTCCCGTTTATGAGTGCTTAAACACTTGGCACATTAAAGAACCAGGGGAAGCTTCTGGAATAGGGGCATCTTTCTGTATCTGACTCTTGCACTATGCTCCAAAATATAAAATGACTAATACTCTTCTGGAGGACTCGCCCATATGGACAACCGGTGGCGAGTATAAATAAAATTAAATACACACAGAAGTCAGTCAGCTGTCGTCATTTATTCAAGACAGATTGCATGTTAACAAGATTGTTTTTAAAACACCAGAAAATTTGACGACTTTAGGTCCCCATTGACGACATTTTGCTTCATGTGTTGACGACTTAAGGGTTCATTTGTCCTATGGTCGTCAGTGAGACACCTGTCTGGTTTCCCGTCTTGTATCATAAATGTTATTTATACAGCATGCGTTAATTTTATATTAAAATGACCAGAAAAGATTTAAGTTTGATTTGATGACAACAGGGAACCAGTGCATTAATATATTTCGATGTGGCGGGGCGTAAAGTATTCAAAAGTGACGAGTATAGGGCACTTTACGTTATTAAGCAATTGTTAAAGAAAGACATTATTTCAAAGACATACATTTACTGAACATTATAAAATTAAAACGAAGGAAATCGGATGAAAATTAATAAGAACAGACCGGTTTATTGATAAAAAAAAACGCAATTTCGCCGCCACCGATAGAGGGCGCTTTGACGTCATAGTAATGCTGTTTATTTGTAAAATAATGCTGCAGAAGTAAAGCTTATGTTATGGATAGACATGTAAACAATTTGACAGTGTGACGAGATTTTACCTTTCCTTTACGTGAATTTTTGTCTTTCATTTCCCTTGATTTGTGTGGTTTTTACAATATATATATAACAGTAACAGTTAAATATTAAAGATTCGGTTAAAGGAAACCATTGAAAAAATCTTTTAAAACTGTGAAACAATTTGGGGCCGAAAAAAAACCTTTTACAATTTGGGGTAGATAATCAACTGACCAAAAAAAAACAATAAAAACGATCCCGAAATGTAGAAATTTTACCCGAAAATATTACTCCCTTTTTAAAAAAGATAAAAAAAGTATATACAGAAATGTCACTAGAACACCCAAAGATGTGTATTTTTTACATTTTTTAGGGTGACGGATTTTAAAACGGAAAAAAAGTTTTCCCTTCCCGGGCCAAAATTCCCAGAAAAATTACTCGAACTCGGGATTTTTCGGCGCACCTCTTTTATTTGGGCGTATTCCCCAAAATACCCTTTAATTTTCATTTTAAATTTGCCAAAACCCCCCCCACCACCATCCCACGTGAGTAAACAATAACAAGGAATTTCACGCTCCGTCAAATCGCTAAATTTTCGTAGAAAATGTCACAAATTCAGGTAAAATTTTTCATTATTAATAAAATTTTATAAATCCTTATAATAAATATGCTTATTCCTCAACTTATTCCTTTTTCAAAGCTTTATCCACAACAATTAACATCCGTCTGCTATCACTTCTCAATGTACACTGATGACGTCACTTTTTTTTCTATGGAAGGCCGTTTACGTAATAATTACACACTTACATTATTAACCATTCTGAGCAGAACAAGTTGTAGATCTGCATTTTTAGGTAAGTTTTTTTTACTCTGTTATTCTTCTTTCAGGTTTCTCATACAGTGACTGCTAAGAGGCGTCTTTCTTTTAGTACACCACACCCAGTGAAACTGAGGCGCCAGTATGACCCAGTAAATCTTCAACGTGCCTATGATGCTACCAATAAGGGTATGTCTGCCTATCGTGCTTCTAGGCTGTATGGGGTGCCAGAATCTACCATCAAGGATAGGCGATCAGGAAGGGTTGAGACTGGGGCAAATCCAGGGCCGTTGAAGTTATTTTCATCCGAAGAGGAGCAGAGGTTGGCAGACCATATAAAGCACATGGCCAGCATTGGGTATGGCTATACTAAGGCCAACGTACAATATCTTGCTGCTGATTTTGCAGTGGCTTGCGGCAAGAAAATGAACAGTGACAAACCACTTAGTGACAGTTGGTTTTATGGTTTCCTAACGAGATGGGAAAATCTGAAAGTTGCAAAACCTCAAAAGCTCTCTTTACTTCGAGCTAAATGTGCCTCCAAGGATGTCCTTGATCAATATTTCAAGGAACTTTGCACCATTATTTCTGATAATGGACTCGAAAGGAATCCCGAGCGCATTTATAACATTGATGAGACTGGCATTAATACAGAGCATGCTCCACCACATATAGTATGTGATGCAACCTCTCAGCCACAAGCAGTTACTTCCCCAAGATCATCAACTGTGACAATTATTGGTGGTGGAAATGCTGTTGGGAACCAGATCCCACCCTATTACATTTTTCCAGGAAAACGGTGGAATAGTGAATTTTTAAATGGAGCTCCCACTGGTGCAGATGGTGAAATGTCTGATAGTGGTTGGTCTAATTCTCTAATTTTCCAAAATTATCTTACAAAGCACTTTATAAAGTATGCAAATGTCTCATCTGATACTCCAACTCTGGTTCTTTTTGATGGACACAAATCACATGTACAACTCTCTCTTGTTGACTGGGCAAGAGAAAAAAACATAATTCTGTTTGTGCTTCCACCTCACACAAGTCACATAACACAGCCTTTAGATGTTGGGGTATTCGGACCTTTGAAGTCTATGTACTACAGGGAATGTCAACTGTATTTACAGAAACATCCAGGTCAAAAGATCACCAAGTATGAGGTGTCTAAATTAACTTCAAAGCCATACTTGAAAGCTCTGTGTCCTGAAAACCTCATTTCGTCTTTCCGGAAGACTGGAATATATCCATTCTCAGATTGTACCATCAAAGAGTCCCAGATAGCACCCTCTTCAATTTATCCAAGTGTTCCTGATGTGTCTGCGGTTGATCCTCAACCTCAATGTCTTCAGTGTTCTCCAAGACAAACCAATGTGCCAATAAATACCCAAGAAACTGACAAAGAAAACATTCCAGAAGGTGTACTTAGTCCTAGAAGTATTTTCTTCAAGTCCAAGACCATCACTGGCATCTCTGATCCCAGTAGGAAACCTAGAAAGAAGTTTGTACCACCATTTCTAGCTGGTAGTTTGTCAAAGCCCAACAACATCACAGTGCTTCAAGCTAAAAAGCCCAAAGCAAATCAAGCAACAATCACAGATAATTCCTCTCAATCTGTAAGATCTGTAAGTAAATCCTCTACTACAAAAGCAGTTCCACCATCTTCTTCAAAACAACTTCCTCATCCAGGTCCTTCTGCTTATTGTGTTATCAGTTCAGAGGCTGAAACTGAGTCTGGATCTGAGGATGAATCTTCTAATTGCTGTGTGTGCCATAAATTTTCACCTCCAGCTCTTAAGCAGTGTACAAGTTTAGTTATTGTGAAGTGGGCTCAATGCGATAAGTGTCATCACTGGACACATTTGTCCTTCTGCACTGAGGTCAGGGTTGTGCGGCGTCATAGTGAATTTCTATGTCCCCACTGCCAATAAATACATTTAAAACTGTAAAAAAAACCTGTTTAAAGACTGTTGAACTGTTTCCTGTTCCATGTTGACTTTATAAATATCCAGTTAACTGTTTTGAAATAACACTTTGACATTGTTTGGTGACATTTTATTTTAAAAACCATGAACTTGTTGAATCATACTCTTGACTTGAAACTTTATAAATCAACCATAATATGTGTGTAAAGTACAGAAAGATAATTATTTGACGGTGGATAGCCAAACTATAAGGTAAGACAAGTTTTCAGTCATATTTTTTACAACAACGGCTTGCCATAGTTGATCAATGCTGAATACGTCGATAATAGAGTGTTCTCCCTTTAGGAAGTTGTGTATGCGGTCATGCGTATTGAAGCTAAACATCTTTGACCCAGTTAAGCATAAACTGAATTTCTTACGGTAAATTTGTAGAAAAGGTGTTTGCTTTTTCACGCAAAATATAAATTATTTAATCTGGCACTGAAAACTAACGCGTACATAGTGGAAACTTTAAGTACGCCGATAATACGGCGTTCCGGGCTACTGTAATGCAACGAAACTACCATAATCATATTTTGGAAAAAGAGTGACAATTATATAAAAATCTGCCGATATTTTATGTTTTTATTATTCTATAAAAGAATAATAACATTTTAGCGGATCCTTGACGGATCTATTTTGTCTGACGGCGTATGAGCCATGACTGTGCTATGTTTAGCGTAACGCTGTGATTGGTTAACTAATTCCGTTGTCGAATATTATTGGATAAGAGTACTTTTGAATGTTTTAGCGGCGGGCAAATTTCATTTCGGAGTTAACACGCCAAAGTCTATAAATACAGACGCTCAATTCAGTTGAGCAGCTTTTCCAACCGTGAAACACGGACTAACAAGGTTATTATTTGAACAGTAGCTCAACCCTAACTAAAAATCCGCCAAACAACGGAAATCCGTCAAAACTTGAACATTCCGCTAAATAAATATTCCGCTAGAAGACTTTTACTGTAATTTACGCGAAAGACGTTCATATAACCCCTTCTTTAACAACTTTACATTGACGAACTCATTAGATCTACAATAACTATACCAAGGGCAATAATTTACTTGTTTTACAGTATTTAATTATCCTGTTTTATGCATTTATTTAACAGAAGATCTTAATAAATAAGATTAACTGTACTTGAGCGTTTTGGTATTTTCAAGTGTTTATATTCTTTTTCATTGATTAAGTTTTATGGTAAATTACCGTACCATTTAACTTCAGTAGCCTTAAAAGTGATCCTGACAAAATCATTTCAACAGTGACAACGGTAACATTTTGGTGTCAGAAGTGCCGATTTTAGTTCTGACTAATATCAAGAACCTTACAGTGAAACAGATTATAAACTATTGAACATTAAACATTTGAAAGTGTAAACCTATAAAACAGTGATATTGAACTTATTTGTTTACTGTTATTAATGGTGCATCTTTAAGTTAGGGTTGATAAGAAGCCAAAGCAAAATTAATAAAGCTTTATGAAAATTTTTTATGGTACCTATATATATGGTCTAAGGTTAAGGCCCTGGAAAGCTCCCTGCGCGGCAGGTTTGGCCACTGATATATTTTTTTGAGTATTTGAAATTAAAAACAAAATAAAATGGATAACTCAGATTCTGAGGTTGAGTTTAATCTTGGTCAAGGTGACCATGAGAATGTTAATGATTCTCCTAGGCGTCAAATAAGAGGTCAACAAGATGATGAACAGTATGACAGACATAATAGATATGACAGACAATTTCATTGTTGTAACAGGTCTCAAAGGCCTTCAATTGTAATTAAACCTGACCCATTCACTGGTGAGGAAGATTGGGAGCAGTATATATCGCATTTTGAGGACTGTGCTGAATTAGGACAATGGAATGAGAAAGAAATGCTTCTAACTCTAGCTGCTAGTCTGAAAGGTCAAGCGCGTATTTTCTATACAAGTCTTCCTGCAGTCCAGAAACGCAGTTATCGTGGACTTATTATATCGCTTGAACAAAGGTTTGGTAGTGCGCGACAACAGACAAGATGGCTGTCGAAATTCCAGTCACGTACAAAATTATATGGTGAATCTATTGCAGCCTTTGGTGATGACCTCAGGCTACTGGCAAGAAAAGCTTACAGCAATTTAGAACCTGAAGCTCAAGAAATGTTCCAGCATTGATTAAGTTTTATGGTAAATTACCGTACCATTTAACTTCAGTAGCCTTAAAAGTGATCCTGACAAAATCATTTCAACAGTGACAACGGTAACATTTTGGTGTCAGAAGTGCCGATTTTAGTTCTGACTAATATCAAGAACCTTACAGTGAAACAGATTATAAACTATTGAACATTAAACATTTGGAAGTGTAAACCTATAAAACAGTGATATTGAACTTATTTGTTTACTATTATTAATGGTGCATCTTTAAGTTAGGGTTGATAAGAAGCCAAAGCAAAATTAATAAAGCTTTATGAATTTCTTTATGGTACCTATATATATGGTATAAGGTTAAGGCCCTGGAAAGCTCCCTGCGCGGCAGGTTTGGCCACTGATATATTTTTTTGAGTAATTGAATTTAAAAACAAAATAAAATGGATAACTCAGATTCTGAGGTTGAGTTTAATCATGCTCAAGGTGACCATGAGAATGTGAATGATTCTCCTAGGCGTGAAATAAGAGGTCAACAAGATGATGAACAGTATGACAGACATAATAGATATGACAGACAATTTCATTGTTGTAACAGGTCTCAAAGGCCTTCAATAGTAATTAAACCTGACCCATTTACTGGTGAGGAAGATTGGGAGCAGTATATATCACATTTTGAGGACTGTGCTGAATTAGGACAATGGAATGAGAAAGAAATGCTTCTAACTCTAGCTGCTAGTCTGAAAGGTCAAGCGCGTATTTTCTATACAAGTCTTCCTGCAGTCCAGAAACGCAGTTATCGTGGACTTATTATATTGCTTGAACAAAGGTTTGGTAGTGTGCGACAACAGACAAGATGGCTGTCGAAATTCCAGTCACGTACAAAATTATATGGTGAATCTATTGCAGCCTTTGGTGATGACCTCAGGCTACTGGCAAGAAAAGCTTACAGCAATTTAGAACCTGAAGCTCAAGAAATGTTCCAGCATTGATTAAGTTTTATGGTAAATTACCGTACCATTTAACTTCAGTAGCCTTAAAAGTGATCCTGACAAAATCATTTCAACAGTGACAACGGTAACACTTACATATCTATATTTATGTATACCAAAAATCATCAAGATCTGAGATATTGTCAAATTTCGGTCGGAAAGTAGCGAGCTACCTTAACTCCGCAACGTAATATAGTGGCAATCTGCCCTCCATGTAAATAAACAACGTTCAGGATCTGAACACTGATTAAACGAAGTTCTTTCAAGCTTCAAACTTTCTACTGATGCCCTGTGGAGGTGAGAGAGTATATAAAAGCGCTTTGTTGGCGTCCGCGCTGAAGCGCGGCGCCCCTTTATGGAATGAAATCAGATTTTGTGAAAGGGCGACAGCAACTTCTCGAGCCTTTAAGTCGGTCATAATAAAAGCCGATCATTCCGAACGGTATGAAGGTGCTTGATTATTAATTAATCCGTGGTACAATGAATAGCGAACTTGCAAAAATTTTCAAATGAAATAACCTTTTCCGTCAATAAATCGCGCTCTTCGGTTTTTTTTATTTACACAGTGGGTTATTATGGAATGTTATTGTTGTACATTTATCCGAAAGCTGTAAATAGAATGATGAGTTGATGACCTAAATATTCGGAAAATCTATTTATTCACGTTTATTATACTACCGAGTAACGGACTACTTTCTTGACGAACGGAAGTTGGGTAGATCACGACGGTGTCGTATGTTACGAGTGTAAAATATCGCTACATCCGAGTGTCGTGTAAACTATTATAAAGAAATATTAATTATGTCTTCTTACTGTATATATTATTGTAATTTTCAAAATTATACCAATTTTTCTAAAATATCAAGTGTATGGGGAGCGGAAATGAGGTGTAAAATATCAGAATAAAGTGAAGTAAAAAAAAACATTCAGACATATAAGTTTTTTTTATAGTATTTTCCCTTAACAACGTCGCAAAATGTTTCATTTGTTTTCTTTTTGCTGAGATTAACATGGATCCAAATAAATCATGTAATTTAATTCCTATTTAGATGTAATCAGTGTCTAAAACTTTGTATTACTTTTGCTTTGATTGTTATTAGTCACATACACATGCATGTAGAACAATAAACGGGCGATTTGTGCAAAACATGCAAGGCCACGCTAAATCACAGAAAGACATTTGTTTGAGTTTCTGTTGATTTGTCACGATAACTGATTCCATTTGCTAAACACTTTAAATAATAAAAAATCAATGAAGATTGTAGTAACTTGACATTGGCATAGTTTCCGGACACATGTAACATGGTATTAAAAATTTCACGATCCAGTACAGCGGATTTTTATATTGTTTGTACATGAAAGATAAAATTATAATTTCATACACATTAAGATTAAAGCTATTGATTTAATGTTAGATTATGACATATATAATTATATTCTAATTTATTCCTGAGAGATCATCCTTTGTTGTATAAATATAGAACAAAAGTGTTCCCCTGAGGAGACGCCGGGTATCATGCAAAGGTCACTCCATTAAAACGATACTTACATTCCGAAAATATATTAAATTAATGCATAAATCGAATTTAAACAAAAGATAACCTTCCAAAATAACTTTTATCGTACTCATCAACAATTGCGAGAAGAAACTTGACTTGTATTTGATCGGCCTGTCGGCCACTTGTAGGTTTCTACAAATGGAGACTTGAGAGAAAATCAAAGACATCTCTGGCCATCTTTAATGACCAGGTCAATGGCCTTAACAGTGTCGTTGTTAGCCGGACCCAGATGTACCGTGATATGATGTGTATTTTCTCACACCTCACCGAACAATATAAATTATAGCATGTGCTTTGGGCAGTTTTGTTGACCGCAGTGGTCACTAATCTTTTAAGTAAATCAAGATGACATGAGATTAAACCGTTAAGGATGATCTAGCTGAAAACATCGGTTGATATCGCTGTAAGTTACAATAACAATATCTATACTGTATTACGCGCTACTATTTGTGACTTTCTTTAATGAATATAACGTCTTCATCAGCATAGGGACGTTGTTACTTAGTCCTGTACACTGTAATATTTAACGTTAGTAACATTTTTAAAAATTAATCTTCTTGATTTTAAAGTCACTCGGCTCAAGGTAGTAAAATGAAAAAAAAAATGAAATAGAATATCAAATAAACGGTAAATACTGGTCTAGTTTGACATCATAATTCAAGACAAGCGTCAATATATCTCTCTTATATAATGTACTGCTTACTAACGCCAATATAAATAGGAGAGATAATTTATTCAACGTGTCACCACAGTGGTTCGGAAAAATCCCGTGTTCCGGTTCGCCCCGGGTCATATATAAATGTTCGTTAATGAGTAATATAATAATAATAATAATAATAATAATAATAATAATAATAATAATTATATAATAATAATAATAATAATAATAATAATAAAATCTTTATTTATAGAAGGCATCATACAAAGTTTATACAGTTTCCGGTCAAGAGTAAACAAGGTGGCCATTTTTGGTCTCAGCGATTTTCGACATATTTTCGCAGCTAAAAACACATACTATCAACAAAATGAACCATACAAATGTACAAAACGCTGCAAAACTTTATGAACAACAGCATGTAAGTGATAAATCCCCTGAAATTACACCCGTCCGTACGTCAAACCCATTTTCTGTACTTGGCAATATGGACACTGCTGACTTGGAAGTTTTTGAAGATAGCCAAATTTTAGGACTAAACGTAGGTCGAGGGCAAAAGAGAAATAGAATAAGCACCGGGGGTAAAAGTGGTAATAGTGGACATGACATAGCACCCTCAGAATTTTGTAACTTATCCGTGGTAATAACACTTCTGTACGTAAACATGCCCCTATTCTGTACATTTTTTTTTATTTTTAGCTTTGTTCCAGTAAGTTATCCAATGGCAAACTCTGAAATCTTTACTAACAGCCAATCGTATTCTAGTAGTAACAAAATTAACAGTTATGTGGAATTCCATTCATAAATAGCGGACTACTTTTCTCGTGTTTTCTCTTGAAAGTCGCACTCGATTCATGAAAATAAAATAAATAAATAAATAAATAATAATAAAAAAAATTAACCGAGTGACATCAGTATTTATTTAATGTTGATTTAATGTGAGCATTCCCCCGTCTCCAGCCACCCACATGTTTCTAAATAGCAATTTTTCAAAACTTATATTTCATTTTTTTCTTTTCTCTTTCTCTTTTTCTTATGATTTTGTAGCATTGTAACACTCATTGACCGGATACTGTATTATTTTGTGTTCATGTAAATTTCGTAATAACCCCATGTTGTACGATATGATATCTTCTTGTACCTGGGTGAATAAAAGATATGTTCTGTTCTGTTCTGTTCAAGGTATACTCATTTTCAGTTTGGTCTTCTGATTTAACAATAACAAAGAAAAAAATGTAGATTTTAAAATCAAAATTTAAAATCTTTTTGTATAAACAATTTTTTTTTATATATATTCTTGAATGTAAAGGTTAGATTTTTTCATTCATTCATCCGACTGACACTCATATTAATTATAGTAATTATAGATAAACTTGTAATGTTTACAAAAAAAGAAAGAAAAAAAGGATGTACAACAATTAAAATATAAAGTGGTCAATTTTCATCATGTATCTAACTGTAAAGTTAGAAAATAAATTGTATGTATGTATGTATGTATGTATGTATGTATGTATGTATGTATGTATGTATGTATGTATGTATGTATGTATGTATGTATGTATGTATGTATTATGTATGTATGTATGTATGTATGTATGTATATGTATGTATGTATGTATGTATGTATGTATGTATATATGTATACATGAATGCATGTATGTGTGTCTGTATGTCTGTCTGTCTGTATGTATGTATGTATGTATGTATGTATGTATGCATATATTTTAATTGATTTCACACAAATAAATAGGTTAAATACGTATATATAGCTGTGAAATACGTACATGTACAAAATGACTACACTCCCGGTCGGCATCTTATGTGTGTCGTTCACTTCGGCGTGGGATATTAAATGATCCTATTAAACGATGCGGGCCTCAGGCCTGAATATATATTTGATGTGATGGTTTTGATATTCTAATAACCCTACCTTCTGTTAAGCTATAAAAACAGCTATTTAGACAAAAGAATAAAGAAATTAAAGATTTCGTATTATACTATGCTACTGTATCGGCCAAATACCGACCGCTTTGACGCACTATTTTGTGCCGTTTTTCGGACGGTAGTTTATATTGCTTAAGTCTAAATATTTCAATCGATCACGACTTAAAGTCATGATAGGGGAAATGTTATTGCTCGAATGTAAATAAAACATTGCATTTGCATCTATAACTCGACTATAATGTTAGTGACATATTCACACATTTATCTTTACTATCTGCAGCAAAACTTGAATTGTTTTCTAAATTATTTAAACTGTAGTAAGAACAAAAAACAAAAAAGGGAAAAACATACGAAATTGATCACCATAATATACTGTGCAATATTTACTTATACACTTACACTATCTATCATACAGACATAGAAAATTTGTCATAATTAATGATTTTAATAACAAATTACAAACAAATTACGTAAAGTTAACATTATCGCGACTAAATTGTATACATTACAGGAACAGGTAGATAACGTGTTTTTTTTTGGTTCGTAGAAAGTGAAAAGCAAATAGGACGAAAGATAATTTTGATTAATATTATATCAACAACTTGTTATTTTCAGAAAAGAGCTATCTCGATATCTAACGAAATTTACCTTTCAGAGAAATATGTTTTAGACTAACTTCATTTTGCACATTATTTCTTACTCGTATCAAAATTTGATGTACAAAAATATTTCAATTTTGATGTACTTAATCCCACCGTTGGTTTACTTAACATATCTCAACTGTGATTGAATTAATATATTCCAACTGTTGCCGTCTTAACATTCCGCAACTCTCATATACTTAACATACTCCAAGTTTTGTTTAATATACATATTACAGTTTTGTAGTACTAACTAAACATGTCTCAAAATATACACATTAATATATATTTCATACGATCTTAAATATATATAAAATAGCCTTAAATGTATCTTAGATGGTCTTAAATATATTTTAGATGGTCTTAAATGTGTATTATTTAGATTGCCATAAATACATTATACATTTATATAAAACACCATCTGATATCTAGGATACATTCAAGCCCCTTCAAAGATAAACATATTTAAGACCATCTTATAATAAAGATACACAATTAAGACCATCTAAGATATACACATTAGGATCTTCTAAGATTTAACACATTTTAGATAATCCAAGAAATATCAAACACTTTTTAGATACATTTAAGACCATCTAACGTATACACATGTAAAACAATCTTATATATAACACATTTTAGAAAACATCAAAGAAGTATCTAAGGATATTTTAGATATATTTGAGACCATCTAAGATATGCACATTTTAGAAAACATCAAAGAAATATTTAAGAATATTTTAGATATATTTAAGACCGCCTAAGATTTACACATTAAGACCATCTCAAATATATCACATTTAAGACCATCTAAAATATAGAACATGTAAAACATGAAGAACATTTTTTTTTGTATTTTACTGTGCACAGATTTTAAGATGAAAGACTCGTTAATAAAAGAGCAACTACAAAAAACTATTTATTAAATAAATTAGATGGAGTGCATATTTAAAAGAGCTAAGACGCACACATTTAACCTGAATGTGTGTAATAATATAGGTATACATGTATAATAGAACAGGTATATAGGTATATATATTATAGTACAGGTAAAAACGTATATAATATAACAGTTATATAATAGTACATATTTCAGTATGTGGGTCGCGAGTTCGAGTCATACTGGTGTTAAACACTTCCTGGTATAACCTATATGGTATCTGCATTCGTTAATAAGCACGTCATAATCGAGCTAATATATAAGTTTAAAATAAGCGACTTAATTTTTTAAATTCGTTTGAAATTTTTTTAATAACTTGATATTTGATGTGCATTCGGTAATCGGTATAGACAAAGTCAAGAGTTAGGCGTCAGGTGAAATAAAATTTCATAACTTGATGTATATATCTTCATCTTGAAAAATTAAAATTCGAAATTACACTCCCTTAGTGGCATGATCAGAGCAAATATAGCTATTTTAAATATTTCAAGTGACACTGTGCAGTTTAATGATTGTTTGACACCCAAAAGTACATGTAGTTGGTTTAGATTACGTTTTAAAGGTGGTTAAATGGTCGTAATATTATTAAATCTTGACTGATCATTGTAAAGATTGGTTCATTACAGTTTTATAAGTAAACAACTTGCCATCGGAAATAGCTAATTTCTACTATTTGAAAATAACTGTGAACTATTAAATATGTAATGTTACATATACGTACATATTTGAGTTGAGTGATATAAAACGTTGAACAACTATCGCGTCTAGACCTTGTTACTTTATTGCAGGCATTTATTCCTGGTGGCTCTCAATAGAAACAACCATAGGCGGTGTAAGAAAAAGTTTATTAAAGAGCATGACATTTAAGGTGACATTCCCCTGGGGCTTACACCTGAATGGTAAACGATCTGAACTAAATACTATAACCACTTTGTTATTACGACACTTTATCCGAAAATCTTTAACGGTCGTTTGGTGTTGAATTATTCAATTTTTTAAACAGATGATAGACAGCGATATTGTTATTATCAAATTGAACAATCTATGGTGTCACTTTATTGTGTATTGCACAACATCTGTTCTACATGCCCCAGATCTCGCATGGCCAACACCTTAGACCATTGACCCCTGACCACTTCAAATACGTACGCGCACAAGCTTTCAGACACACACATTTTAACACATTTTTTTTTGTTCTAGAGGAAACTTTTAAATGTTCATAATCTAAACAGAGGGTACTCATGTATGTATAAAAATAAGTCGGTGATTCTCGTATTTACTTGTCCATAAACATATTTGCATGTGTCAAATCCTCATCAATCTTTTTGTAAAACACACAGGATTGAAATGATTGTTTTATTAAAGTATAACCAGACAAATACAGACTTAAATGTCAATATTTATTCCAGGGAGATAACTTGTCCCGCTGCATATAACTTTATTGAAAAATATATTTATATCATAAGTTTTAAGTTCTGTGATAATTTAGTTGCATTGTTTTTACCAAGACCGCAGCAACTCTTAACAAAGTATACAAACGTTTTAACGTATACAGAAGGCTTTTCAATACAGTCACCAGTATATGAAGTATATATAAACTATAAAAAATATATGTTTAACAAAAGACAGGAAAGAGTTTTACAAAATCACAAGACGTAATTTAAGCAGCGTCGTTATGGAAATGAGTTACAGATACTTAAATTTGCATATTTCAGTCTTTAGATATTACAGGAAGCGGATGTTTCAAATAAGATACAGAACAATGCCCCAACACGTATCTAATGTTGAATCTCATTGGTAATCTAGTATAATATATTTAAATGTACGTAAAAAAGCGGGACAAAATTGAAGACAGGAATTGCGCAGCCGGTTGACACAGTAACCTAGTCCATACAATTAATATGATATCTAATTATACTAAAAAATAGTTTAATGTTAAAAAGGAGAAAATCGTAATAAAACTATGAGAAAATATTCATTCATAAAAAAATAAACTACAGGATATAAGAATTTCTCAAATAACTGGTACTCAAAAATCCCATCAAATCTGGTCTGTAGGTATAAAGTATCTTCCTATCACAAGACAACTACACCAAGAAGTATTGCTGAGTTTTGGTACGCCAATATTCTACAGTTTTATAGCTGACGCGATATTTTGCTATAGTTTAAACCAGGGAAAAGGGACACTTTCTATTCATGTCCATTATCAAAATGTGAAATTTAGGTACAACGTTTTTAAGATTTAGTACCGCTCAAGCCGGTGCTAGGGGGCGTGAGGGATGTGGCACTTTTCATTATCCCTCATGTACAGACTAAATCAAACCGAGTTTGTAATATTCATGTAATTTTACAGATTTTTAATGCAAGTTTGCTGATTTTAATGCTTCCGAGGGACCACTTTTCTAGATATTTAGGTGGGTCGTCATTGAACAAGAAACTTTGATATTATCTTAATATTTTAGCTGTCCAGTCACAATTACATTTATGACAGTTTAGATAAAAGTGGGGAATGGGAATTTGGGGCACTACCAAAAAATAATTTTAAACTCCATTCAATAAATTTTGTCCAAAAAGACAATCTTTTTCCTTAAAACCCACCTGGGCCAAAACAATATAAATTACCTTAAAAAACCCTTAAACAGTTTTAATTTAT
>NW_026865995.1:0-13883 GCF_026571515.1 Ruditapes philippinarum
TACTTTGGGAAATTTTGGGTTGGGAAATTTTAACAAAAAAAAAAAAAACAAAAAAAAAATTTCCACCAAAATTTGGGGGAAACCCACCATGACTTTTTACAGGGCTTTTTGATGGGAAACCCCAAATTATTATATACTTTTAATAAATCCCTTTTTTCCAAATACAAAACAGTTTTGGTAATTAACGGTTTCGGGGGAAACCCCCCTACTTTTTACATCAAAAATTTTGTTTTTTTTCCCAATTTTTTTTTTGGGAAATAAATTTTTTAAAACCCAATTTTTCCCCAAACTGTTGGGGGAAAGGGCAGTGTAAAAAGGGTTTTCAAAGGGTGTAAGTTGTTTATTTTGTTTTAATTTGGGGAACCTTTTTAATTTTCCCAAAATGTTTTGAACCCCCATTTTTTTCAGATATTTAAAAAATTTCACAAAATATGAAAAAAGGAAATGGCCTTTTCCCATGACAAAAACCAAAAATAATCTTTCACCACATACCCAAACCCCACCCCGCCACCCGGGGCCCCATCTGTTCAGGATCCCATCCCGGGTTTCCCTTAAAAAACCCTTTTCAAGTAGGGAAAACTTTTTAGCGAAGACCTTTGGACCCTATAAAATGCGCGAGGGCCCCACCCTTCGGGTTCCATCTTCCAAACCCAATTATGTTGTTTTTAAAGGGAAAAGGTTTAAAAATATAAAAATTTTTTTTTTTTTCCCCCACTATCTTCCCCAAGGGATTGCGGGACATTTTGGGTTTTAAAACAGAAATTCTAAAAAATTCTGGGAATATTCGGGAAGATAGGGAAAAACGGGATTTTCTGTACTTTAAAAAACTTAAGTGATCTTCAGCTTTTTCAAAAGGTTTAAATATTTTTATTTTAAGATAAATCTTTTTTTTATAAATTTTAAATTTAAAAACAATTATGGTAAAAACATGAAATGGGAAAAACTTTTTTGGGGGAATTTTATTGGGTTCAAATTATTTTATGGGGTTAAAAATTTTGGGTGGGAAAAACCGATTTAGGGGGGCATTTTGGGGTTTGGTTAAAACAACGGGAAAAAAGGGGGGAAAGGGGGAATAGCTTTTTAGGGGTTCGGTTATAGGAAAATGTAATAATTTTTCCATAAAAATACAATTTAAAAAAACCAGTTATTATTTTTAACAATTCCCAAAAATTGGGGGCCAAAAAATTTGGAGTGACTTGGTTTTATTTTTAAACTACTCCGGCCCCATAAACCCAAAAACCTTTAAAAAATTTAAATTTTCATTTCCTCTGGAAACATTATAAACAAATTTTTTTTAAATTGGTAATTTTTGGAAAAAGTATTGAATGTGATTTTTTTTGATTTGGTTTTCCCAAAACGGGTATTTTGGAATGTGATTTTTGGGTTTTTGGGTTTATTCCCAAAAAACAAGTAGGGGGAATGGATTTTTTGATGGTTATTCCCAAAACATAGGGGGAATTTGTAAAGGTTTCAAATTGGGTTATTCCCAAAAAAAGTAGTAAAATTTAAAGTTTTTTATTGGTTATTAAAAAAAAAAATTTGGGAAATGTGATTTTCGTTGGTTATTACCAAAAAAAAATTTATTTTGGAATTTTCCCCTTTTTAAATTGAGTTTTAACCATAAAAAGTATTGGAATGTATTTTTTGATTGATATTCCCCCAGAAAAAAGAAAGAAAGAATGTAAATTTTTTTGATTGGTTATTAAAACCAAAAAAGTAGTAAAAATGTAAAGTTTTTGATTGGTTATTCCCCAGAAAAAGGGTAGTAAAAAAATTTTATTTTTTTTGTTTGGTTATTCCCAAAAACAATAGGGGAAATGTAAATTTTTGTTTGGGTTAAAACCCCAAAAACATATTTGGGAAATGTGATTTTTTTTGATTGGTTATTACCAGAAAAAGTAGTAAAAATGTGATTTTTTGATTGGTTTTTCCAAAACAAGTAGAAAGAATGTGATTTTTGTTTGGGTTTAAAAACCAAAAAAAGTCGGTAATGTGATTTTTGATTGGTTATCCCAAAAACAAAAAGGAAAAGGAATGAGATTTTTTGATTGGTTATTACCAAAAAAAGGGGAAAGAAATGTGGGGTTTTTTGTTTGGGGGAAATTCCCCAAAAAAAAAGGGTGGAAATGTGAGTTTTTGATTGAGTTTTTACCCAAAAAAAGTGGGGGAAAAATTTGATTTTTTTGGATTAAAGTATTACCAAAAAAAAGTAGGGGGAGTTTTAAAACTGTCAAAAAAAAATTTTAAATTTTTAATATTAACTAAATTTTAAGGAGAAGGGGTGCGGGGGGGGTCTTTCATCAGGGAAATTCTCGGGGGCCCTTCTCTTTTCATGTCCCCAAAATTTTTTTATTGCCCTGGGGTGTCATCCACTTTTCGGGTTTAAAGAAAAATTTCCCCAAAATATTTCATCATTTTGGGGTAGTTTAAAAGTTGGTTAAAAATTAATCTATCTTTTTGGAAAAAAATTTTTTTTTAAAAAGAAATTTATTAAAAATCTTTAAATTTCTTACTGAATTGTCAAATTTTGAATAAAAGAATGAAAAAACTGGGTTTTGGGAAAGGGTTTGTGCCCCTTACGGGTTAAAAAGGGGGTTGGGTTTCTTTATAAAAAAAAAAAATGCCAGTTTTTTTTAATAACCCCTTAAAATACCCATATTTTTGATCATCTATAGTGATTTAGTTTTTAAAACGTAAGATTTTTCTACATCTGTAAAGGGAGAATGGGGTTTAGCAAATCAATATTTTTTTCAAATTATCAAATTTTCGAAATAATATATTTTTTGTTGGGGGGCTATAAAATACCCCATTTTTTTTAAAAATCATCTTTTAAAGGGGGCCCTTCAGTTTTCTAATTTTAAAAATATGTTTTTTTTAGTTTAAAATTTTTCATAAATTGGTAAAATCAAAAAAAATTAAAGAGGGAAAAATAAATCATTGGAAAAATTTGTAAAAATAAACAAAAAGGTTTAAAAACCCCCGTTACCTTTGGACTTTGGTCCATTCTCGGGAATTAGAAAGTTTGAAGAGTTGTTTCCCAATCTGCTATTTTTAGACGGGAACGTCCCTGGGGGCCCTTTTAAAATTTTTGGGGAAGGAATTTTAAAAACTGTTGGAAAAGTCTGAAACTTTTTGCAAGATTAAATTTACTAAAATTTAGTTTGGAAAACCCCAAAGAATTTGATTTTTTCCCAAACAAAAGAGTTAAAAAACCGGGAAGGCCCCTTTTAAACTAAAATGCCACTTTAAAAATGCCTTAAAAAATTAATTTTTGTTTTTTTTTTTTTAAAAAATTTTTTAAAAATAAATTTAATGGGGATTCAAAGGTGGTTCTTTTTTATCATAAGAAATAAAATTAAATTTTCAGTACCCAAACCCAGCCTCGGGTTTTTTAGGGCTTTCCGGGCCCTTTGATAAAATTTTGACAAAAACACCCCCTTTGCCTCCTGGGGGGGTTTTCTTTACCATTTGCCCTCTCCCAAAAGGCATTACACCAAGAAAAAATCCAAATTTTAATCCAAATTTGAAAAGTGTCACCCAAACAAGGCACCATTGGGAAAGGAAGACATTTCAATTGTAAATTAAGGGGAAAAGCGGGGTGAAACAACTTTAAAAATAAATTCCCCCCTTCAAGAAAGTGACACAAATCAGGGAAACCCTTTTGATATTTTTGAAAATTAAATCTTGAAATCTTAAAGTGTATCTACGGGTAAATTATTTTTCAGTGTTTCTAGACATTAAAATTTCAGTCATTTTTAATTAAAAGGGTACAAAAGCTGGATGTGAAAAGAACAAAAAAATTTAAAAAAAGGGGTGTAAAGGGACTCGATTAAAAAAATTTTTTTTTTTAAAGGGAACTCACTGGGGTTTTAAAAATTTTGGAAAACAAAGGATCCCTTTGGGGAAGCAGTAAATTACAAAAAAAAATTTAAAAGAAAATTCCAGATCTTTTTATTGGTCTGTACTCGGGGATATTAAAAAGGGGAAAACATCCCTCATGCCCCCTGCACGGGGTTTTGATTTGCTCAATTTCAACACTTAATATTTGCGGGAAACAATGATCCCTAAAAAACCTAAAACAAAAAACCTTTAATATTTTACATAATCCGGGGCCCTCTTTAATGGAAAGATATGCAAAAGTTAAAAAAGAATAAAACTAAAAAAAATAATTTGGGGAATCATACATTTTTATATAGTATTTAAACCAATTCCAAAGCTTTGGGGCCAACCCTTTTTTTAAATTTTTAGAAATTTTTTGACAATTTTGAATGATTATTCAGAAAAAAACAGGAAACAAATTATCTGGAATTGGTTTTACACGTTTTTTGGCCCTAAACCTACATCAAAGGGAAATATTATTTTTTGGAAAAAAAATTTCTTTCCAGTTAATTTTAAATAAAACTTCATTTGGGTTTTCCTGAAAAGCTATTTTATTTTTTTTCCTATGTGGTGTTTTTAAAAATTTAGGGAATTAAATTTAATTTTATGAAAGGGATTTATTTTGTAATTTCTGGGGGAAATTTTAAATAGTTGATATAAATTTTTGGTAAAATTGAAATTTTATTTTTATTTTTTTTACAACATTTGAAATGAAATTCATGTAAAATTTTTTTTTTTTACAAAAATTTTAAAAAAATTAAAATGTAAAGTGTTATTTTTTTCAAAATTTGAAATAAATAGATGGGAAATCGACATGACTTGTGTTAGTTTTATTATTTTGATTATTAAAAAAATCAAAATAGACCTTTTGGACAACCCTGGCCCTCCAGACAATGCGATAAAATTAAATAAAACAGCGCGTTTTTTATAGGGGAAAAACAAAAAAACAAAAAAACCCAAACCCCAAAAATCAGTAAAAATGGGGGAAAAATAAATTTAATAAAGATTTTAAACATCTTATTTTTTTAGAAGTCTGATTTAATTAATTTCAAAATTTTTTTAGGATTTGGGAAAATTTAAAGGGGATGCAAAGTTTATTTTCGAATTCCAGAAAATTTAAAATTATGCGCATTGACTCCGGTTGTGACGTTTCATTCTGAAGTTTAGTCGTATACTTTCACATTTTGCCATTGTTGGACTTCTTTAGGGCGTCTTATCTTTCCTCTGTTTTCATTAAATGCAACATTGAAACATGCGTCTTGAATAACGTTACTCGGGCGTAATCTTTCTCATATACAAAAACGGTCTCCAGAAAAAATAAATGAAATACACTTTTTGGGATCTTTAATGAGTATCACATTAATGTAAGCCAGCGTTCATCAAGATTTTACGAAGAGTATCTTAATAGTTTGATATACAAATGTAGTACCGTCCGACGAGATATCAAGTTTGACAAATTTTTAAAAAAAAACTTGCATATTAATTCCACTTCTTTTTTAAAGACAGCATTTGTCACAACACCATAAAGCATTTTATTTTGTTCCTTCATTATTTGTTTTTATCAGAACAGAACAACGTATATTAACTCTAGTTGCGATACCTTAATAGTACCGATTCTGTTCTGTTTTGATAATGATAGTCAATAAAAAATTTAATGTCTTTGAGCAATGACTGATGCTGATTTCTTTGAATGTCTACACGTCTGTTCTTCTCTGAAGTACAATAATTTTGTTGTGTTTTTTCCCTACGTAGATTGCACATGCTCGAGAAAACAGTACAATGTCTTGACACAGCACATCGCAAAAAGCTGCAAGTGTTTACCAAGAACATTAATACTCAATCTGACCAAACATGTCCAAAAAATTACAGTGATTGCAAAATAGTTGAACATCAGCGTGATATGCAAGAGATCTTTAGAAGGTTTAATTGGCAGCTAATTTTTCTTGCTATACTTTTTCGTAAGGAGGATGGTTTTATGGGTTGTTTTTGCCGAGTTTGCAACATCGGTGACCAAGGCTATTTATCCGTATCGGTAAATAGTATGTGTCGGTATATAGTAAAAGGGCTAATAATGCCTAAATATGATTCTGTCAAAGTTGAAACCAGTATAAAACATTAATAACACACCCAGCAATCATAATATTTCTTATAACAAAATTTACAATTTAAAACAAAAAAAAATGTCATTTAAAAAAAAGAAAAACAATAAAACACAGTTTTGGACCTTCCTGTAAAACACTAATTTTTACTGTTGAACAGCTTGTACATGATCTACAAAAGAAACTTTATATATTTTCTTATGCATATTGACATAGAAAAAGATTACAATATGTTATTACCAAACAAAGAGAAAGAATGATCAATATAAAATGTTTAATGATTTATTATAACTTGTCAGGAACAAGAGCCAGTTTGCTATCCATACGTGGTTCTCACGATCCTTCTCTCCATCGGCTTGATCATATTACTATTTGTGTAGCTGTTCAGACTATTTCTGGTAAGTTACCGTTTTGCAAAGATATCACCAGTTTTAGGCTTCATCATGATGAGATATTTGATAAATGTAAAGAGATATACGGTTGTTGCAAATGAGATACACATTTGTAAAAGGGACGGTCATGCTTCTGACCTTTGATTCTGCTTTTATGACATCAGAATTCTTTCATGTTTTGAATAATATTCAGTGATAATTCATAATATTACCCCCAGGAGTCTACTTGACCGTTTAATCAGTGAGGCTTCGTCCAATACGTTCTTATATGTTTTAAAATTCAGCTATTTCCTATTCTTTTAATTAGTTCAAGAAAGAAGGATGTTGGGATTTTTCTTTCAGAACGTATAGCATATGGAATAATATATTGCTAAACCCAGTAAAAAAAAAACAACTTTAAATTAAGACGTAACAGGCTTAGATATTTTGTTCAGGGTCACATTTTATTCTGTAACTTTAAACATAACAGCATGCTCGCACCTATATCACACTACTTAGGTGTACCAATATCTCACATATATCATACTACTTCGATGGAATTTATATACAACCAGTATGCGTCTCTCTCTCTAATATATATTAAAATCTTCTACAATTCTAGTCCAACTGACTCATTCTCAATATCTTTCTTATTTAACACACATGAATATTGTATGTAAAGTTAAACAGAATAAAATGTCCCCGAACAAAAATATTAAGCTGTTACGCTATTTAGTTGTTTTTTTTTTACTGTTTAGCAATGATTTTATCCATATGCTATAGCGTTCTGAAAGAAAGATCCCAACATACTTCTTTCTTAACTAATCAAAGAATTGGAAATAAGCTGAATTTAATAACATAGAAGAACGTATTGGACGAAGCCTCACTGATTAAGCGGTCAATAGACTCCTGGGGGTAATATTATGAATTATACTGAATATTATTTCAAAACATGAAAGAATTTGATGTCATAAAGCAGAATCAAAGGTCAGAAGCAATGACCATCCCTTTACAAATGTGTATTCATTTGACAACCGTATATCTCTTTACATTTATCAAATATCTCATCATGATGAAGCCTAAAACTGGTGATATCTTTGCAAACGTAACTTACCAGAAATAGTTGACAGCTACACAATAGTATATGATCAAGCCGATGGAGAGAAGGATCGTGAGAACCACGTATGGCATAGCAACTGGCTCTTGTTCCTGAAGTTAATATAAATCATTAAACATTTTATATTGATCATTCTTTCTCTTTGTTTGGTAATAACATATTGTAATCTTTTTCTATGTCAATATGCATAAGAAAATATATAAAGTTTCTTTTGTAGATCATGTACAAGCTGTTCAACATAAATTAGTGTTTTACAGAAGGTCCAAACTGTGTTTATTGTTTTGTCTCTTACTTTATTTTCCCCTTTTTTTTAAATTGACTTTTTTTGTGTTTTATAAATCTGTAAATTTTGTTATAAGAATATTATGATTGCTGCGCGTGCGTGTTATTTAACAACATGTCTTCTATACATGTACCGATTCTTACGTTTATGCATATTATCTCTCCGGTACGATATCATTGAGACCACGTATATAACATAACATGTAAGTGTAAGACTCGACACCGACTTCCACATCAGCATCATCCAGATCGGATAAATAGCCTTGGCACCGATGTTAGCCAAATCGGGCAAAAACCAACCATAAAACCATCTCTCAAAAAGTACGCATAGAACATAGATAATGAGCTTTCGCCACAGTTAACACTTCGTTACTACCATGCTAATGCGTCTTTGTGTGCATTCTCAGCTGTGAGATGTATACAACTGGTTATGACACTCAAACGTGAGTCAACTTTTCTGGAAAACCATTTAATCGTACATCATTGACAGAACAGCTATATATCCTGAAATACTATGCAACTGCGGCCTGTGATTAGTCTAATGATACACTGACGCTTTTATTTATGCTCCATAGTTGCTGAACATCCTTGTCGGCCACCCAGCATATGCAACCGGCTTGATTGCTCGGTTTTCTCGCGCAGAGACATGTTGCAAGCTACTCCTTAGCACAGCCTAAGTTTAAAGTGCTAGCAATCACACATGATAACCTGTAGTGACTCCACTTCAGAAAAAATAGTAATGATATCAGATACATGAGTCGACACACAAACAATGATACAATGCAATCAGTCCGTTAGCGATGAAGTCTACATAGACATATTTCAATTTATTATATTGATCACATATTCGATATAATTACATAGGTGTCAACACTATTCACAAGACAGAATAATCTTACTGAAAAAGAGTGAATCGCGGGTAGTTATAGTCTGATCTAATAGTCTCGTGTCAACCTATGAATTTGAATATAGGATGTGGAGATGCGGTGTGCCAATGTTGCATGAATGAGAGAAGAATACTGCACACAGAAATACTCAATGTATAAGGATTAATTCTATCCAATTGACTCACGTTTATCCTAAATCTAAATAATGTGTGTTGATCAATGTGCTTTCTGTAAAAAGAAGAATAGATGGAAAGTAATATGCAAGTCTCTTTTTTTGTCTAAAATAAGGTTTGTATCAATTACATGATATCGTCGTTACGGATGTTTACTACATCATCTTGGACGGTTCTATATGTTCCTGAATATAATTATCTAATATAAATCAATAAATTTAAATGATTAACTCTATCTGTAAATCGTGATTGAAGCGTATAACAATCTGCTGTGCGTCGTTAAATTACACTTAGCGCGCTTCTTATCATATCATATCCCGGACCTACGTCATTTTTTCTAGTCACAACAAACAATAGTATTTCATTTATTTTTCTCCTCGTTTTGTATATTGAGAAAGATACGCCCGAGTAACGTTATTCAAGCATGTTTCAATGTTGCATTTAATGAAAACAGAGAAAATAAGACCCCCTAAAGAAAGTCCAAAATGGCAAAATTGAAATATACGATAAACTTCAGATGAAAGTCAAAACCGAGTGCAATGCCATAAATTTTAATTTTTTCTGGAATTCGAAAAATAGTTTTTTTTCTCCTCAACTTTGCATCACCGTTAATTATTCCAAAACCTATAAAAATGTTTGTATTAATTAGATCAGACTTCTAAATAAATAAGATGTTTAAATCTTTATTAAATTTATTTCTCCACCATTATACTGATTTGGGGATTGTTTTGTTGTTGTTGTTGTATTTTCCCCTATGAAAACGCGCATGCTCTGAATATTTATCGCATTGCTCTGGATGCCATGTTGTACCAAAAGGTCTATATGATTTTATACATATCATAAATAAATAAAACTAACACAAGTCATGTCGACTTACCATCTATTTATTTCAAATCTTGTAAAAAAATAACACTTTACATGTATATCTATTTTAAATTTTGTAAAAAAATAACAATTTACATGAATATTCATTTCAAATGTTGTAAAAAAATAACATAATATTTCAATGTACAAAAAGTTTATATCACATATTATATTCCCCGAGAAATTACAAAATAAATCTTACATAAAATTATTCATCCATAAGTTTAATAACATCCACACATAGATAACATGTAAAATAGCTTTACAGGAACTCCACTGAAGTTTTATTAACATAACTGGAATGAAATTTTTTTTTCAACATTAATATTCCATTTGATGTAGGTTTAGACCAATAACGTGTATCCATAATTCCAGATAATTTGTTTACTCTGTTTTTTTCTGAATAATCATTCAAATTGTCAAAAATTACTCAAAATTGAAAAGCGTTGCAACGCTTTGAGTGGAATAAAGTACTATATAAAATGTATGATTCTCAATATATATTTTTTAGTATATTTCTTATTAACTTTTGCATATCTTTCCATTTTAAAGAGTCCCAGCTGATCTATGTAAAATATTAAAGTTTTATGTTTTTAGGCTTTTTTAGGGATCATTGATGCCAGCACTATTAAGTGTTGAGAATTGAGTACCACTCAAGCCAGTGCTAGGGGGCATGAGGGATGTTGCACTTATTCATTATCCCTGATGTACAGACTCAATCAAACCGAGTCTGCAATTCTCTTGTAATTTTGTTGTAATTACTGCTTCCAAGGGATCACTTTGTTTCCAGATTTTTAAACCTCAGTGGAGTTCCTTTAAAATAATTATCAATCTGAGTCCATTTACACCAATTTTTAATTATTTTGTTCTGTTACATCATCAGCTGTTTTGTACCTTTTTATAAAACTGACTGAATTTGAATGTCTACGAAACACTGAATAATAATTTACTGTAGATCACACTTTAAGATTTCAAGATTTATTTTCAATATATGCAAAAGTTCCATGATAGTGTCATCTGCTTGAAGTGGGAACTGATTTTACCGTTGTTTCAAGCCCTGCTTTCACATTAATTCACAATTGAAATGTCCTTCCTTCTAGATGATGCCTTAGTTTGGATGACACTTGCAGTTTGGATTACTTTGGATTTTTTCTTGGTGTAATGCTTTGGCTTAGAGACATAACTGGTACGTAACCCACCAGGAGACAAAGGCTGTCTGTCAATTTCATCATGGTCTGAAGCATAAAAATCTGAGGCTGTTCCGATACTGAAAATAATTTATACTTATGTATAAAATGAACCACCTTGAAATCGATATATTCATGTAAAATTATAAAAAAAATACAGTAATTTTCAGAACTTTAAAGTGGCATTCAGTTTAAAGCGGCCTTCGGTTTTAACTCTTTGTTGGGAAAAGTCAAATTCTGTGTCGTTTCAAACTAAATATTTTAGTAATTTTATCTTGCAAAAGTGCATCATGTCACAGTTAAACATTCTTCAAAGCTATTTATAGCCCACCAGGGACGTTCCTGTCTAAAAATAGCAGATTGGGAAACAACTCTTCAACTATACTAATTCAGAGAATGGACCCAAAGATCCAAGGTAACGAGGGTTTACCTTATTGTTTATGTTACAAATTGTCCAATGATTTCATTTTCCATCTTAATTCTTTTGATTTGACAATTATATGAAACGATTTATCTAAAAAAAACATATTTAACCATTAGAAAAACTGAAGGCCCCTTTAATGACTGATAAATTAGTGCCTATTATTATAGCCCCTAACAAAAGATATATTATGCGAAAATTTGATAATAGAAAAATATTGATAATTGCTACACACATTCTCTTGACATGATGTAGATATCTTACGTTTAAAATCCTACTCACTATAGATGATCACAATATGAATATATAGTGTTATTAAAAATACTGGCAGTTTCTTTTTTTATAAAGACCAACTTTTCTTAACCTGTAATAGGGAACACAGCTTCCCAAACCTAGTTTATTTCATTCTTTTATTCAAATTAGACATATTCAGTAAGAATTTCAAAGATTTCAATAAATTTCTTTGATTAAAATATTTTTCTCAAGGATAAGCATAGTATATCTTTAAATTAACAACTTTAATCTACTAAATGATGAAATATTTGTAAATTGTACTTACCAGAAGTGGATGACACACAGACAATAATAAAACATGGAGACGATGACGAGAACGACCGTGAGAATCACGTGCATGTACGACACCGCCACCACCTCTTCCTCCTTTAGTTAATATAAAATATCAAAACATTTTTATTGACAGTTCAAATACATTCCCACTACTTTTTTTGGGTAATACTCAATCAAAAACTCACATTTCCACCACTTTTTTTGGGTAATACTCAATCAAAAACTCACATTTCCACCACTTTTTTTGGGTAATACTCAATCAAAAACTCACATTTCTACCACTTTTTTTGGTAATAACCAATCAAAAACTCTCATTCCTACTACTTTCTGTTTGGTAATAACCAATCAAAAACTCACATTACCACTACTTTTTTTGGTAATAACCAATCAAAAACTCACATTCTTACTACTTGTTTTGGTAATAACCAATCAAAAACTCACATTCTTACTACTTTTTCTGGTAATAACCAATCAAAAACTCACATTCCAACTACTGTTTTGGTAATAACCAATCAAAAACTCACATTCCCACTACTTGTTTTGGTAATAACCAATCAAAAACTCACATTCTTACTACTTTTTCTGGTAATAACCAATCAAAAACTCACATTCTTACTACTTTTTCTGGTAATAACCAATCAAAAACTCACATTCTTACTACTTTTTCTGGTAATACTCAATCAAAAACTCACATTCCAACTACTGTTATGGTAATACTCAATCAAAAAGGCACATTCCAACTACTTTTTATGGTAATAACCAATCGAAAACTCACATTCCCACTACCTTTTTTGGTAATAACCAATAAAAAACTCACATTTCACTACTTTTTTTGGTAATAACCAATCGAAACCTCACATTCCCACTACTGTTTTGGTAATAACCAATCAAAAACTCACATTCCCACTACTTGTTTTGGTAATAACCAATCAAAAACTCACATTCCAACTACTGTTTTGGTAATAACCAATCAAAAACTCACATTCCAACTACTTTTTCAGCAATTACCAATCAAAAACTTTTGTTTGATAATGTACCAGAGGAAATGTATATAATTTTTGATGGTTTTTGTTCATGCCGGTCAGTAGTTAATATAATACTAAGTCACTCATTTCTATTGGCCAATTTTGGTAATTGTTATAATTATACTGATTTTGTACATTGTATTTGTATGGAAGTCATTACATTTTCCTACCCTACCGAACACTAAGAAGCATATTCAATGCTACTTTTTTCAGTTGTTTAACATCTAAAATGCTCTAAATCTGTTACTACAACATTTTTAAACACATAATATAATTTGACCTAATAAAATATCACATAGTTATCGATTTCATGTTATACCATAATTGTTTCAAATTGACATTTATAATAAATGATTTATCTTAAAATAACATATTTAAACTTTTGAAAAGCTGAAGATCACTTTAAGTTTTATAAGTACAGATATCCTGTTTTCATATCTTCTGAATATTCTAGAATTATTAGAATACTGTTAATACCAAGTGTCTGCACTCCTTGAGAAGATAGTGGGATTAACAAAGTTTTATATTTGAGCCTTGTCATGACAAAACCAACATAATTGGTTTGCGACCAGCATGGATCCAGACCAGCCTGCGCATCCGCGCAGTCTGATCAGGATCCATGCTCTTCGCTATCAGTTTCACTACTTGTAATAGGGTTTGTAAGGGAACAGCATGGATCCTGATCAGACTGCGCGGATGCGCAGGCTGGTCTGGATCCATGCTGGTCGCAAACCCATTATGTTGGTTTTGTCATGACACGGCTCATTTCCTTTTTTCATATTTTGTGAACATTATAAACTCACTCTGCAGGAACTGGGGGTTCAAACATTTTGAATATTAGAGGTTCACACATTATACAATATAAACCAATCTTACACCTTGTGAACAGACTTTCTACACTGCCTTCACCACAGTTGGGTAAAAATGGGTAAAAAAATGACCTTTCCCCATAATAAAAATTGAAAAATAAAATATTTTTGATGTAAAAAGTAGGGATACCTGAACAGTTAA
>NW_026865996.1:0-44792 GCF_026571515.1 Ruditapes philippinarum
TTATCAAACAATAAAACTGTTTCCTATTTATCAAATTGATTGTCTCGAATTATTGCTCAAAGTTGATAAACCTCAACATTATGAATCTTGGGAGAAGTTTGGTTTATACTTTTTGAGTCAATAAAGTTTAACATGAACAAATATGGTATCATGGCAGGCGATTGGAGAGTTTTGTTATCATGCTCAAAATAAGTACATATTTATCTTGACAAACGATATATTTGGTTCAGCTTTATGCTTATTATTATAATAAAGTGAACTATCTTAAGATACGTACAAGACATTCTGGCTTGGAAGCCAAACATTCTGTTGTATAGACATAGAAAACTTACGCAATTTAACTGAAAACATATCTTCGTTTGTGCCATCACAAAATAAATTATATAATCTATAAGTACCTTCTTTATTCTTTAGTAAAAATCTTTTACACAAACCAAAAACACTGTCTTATTATCTTATGTTAACCATTTTACACTATAAATAAGTATTCTGTATTATTTTTCTAAAAACATGAAATTCGGTTCAAACATGTATAAGTTTTGACGCAAAATATAAGTACCAACTCATTTAATACAATCATGAAACTTTGTCAGACGACATGTTTACTTTTTTATTCAATCATTCATACAACTTATAAATTACTAGATCTTAGTTAGTCTTATTACATTAACTCAGCAAAGGAAATGGAATTTGGCGATGTTTCTCTACAGTGATCAGTGATTGTCTTTAAAGGCATGGTATAAGTCACTCATACTAATTAATTCTCTAAGGAGTCGCATGACCTTTCTTATGTTGCTAATAATGATCAGTAAAATCCGGATTTCCAGAACATATTTCTTATTATAAAGCAAATTCTTTATCGTATACACAGGCTACACATAGGGTTGGAATTTATTCAGGGTTTTAATCGTTTCTGAGGAGAATGGTTAGAACTACATTAGTTTTGCCAGCAATAATGTTAAAGGAGACCAATGTTTGGATTGATGCTTACGAAAATTTTGCCTGGTCAATACCAAAACATTTATTTGAGGAACATCTAAAAGAGATATGGAATCCCTTCTGAACGCCAAAAAAAGGCACAAATGAAAATGTTTAGGCTCGAATAGAGCTACTTCATTAGTTAGTAGTAATAAAAAGCTACAGTCAATATACAAGCAGCAATGCAATATCCGACGGATTCAAATATATTGACACACATGTTATGGAAGTCTTGAAGATATTTTGTTTATCCATTTCTCAGAAATGACATTTTAAACAAACTATTATCCTTATTAATTCCCTTTTTAGATACATTTTACACCTACGTATATGAAAACCGTGAAACATTTCTATTAGGCAGTTATGTGTCCATTTATATTGCTTGATAAAATGTCAGCAGACAAACTTTACAAAATTTCAGAATGTGATGGAGAAATTGATTAAAGTAAGAACTCTGTATTAAGGCAATTTATGTCATATGTTAGAGTAGCAAGGTTTCTGCTACAGGAATTTAATTTATTTAACCTAAAACAGAATTTTAATTTATAGTTCTTATCAAAGATATAAAATGTAGATATCTAAAAGAAGCATTTAATAGTTGAATTATTAATATATTTTCTTTTATAATGATTCAGTTTATTTCGTAAACAATTATATAAGATTCAGTGGGCGGCTTTAATTGTCACTATGAAATATCCGATACTCTCTTGGCATTATTCAAGTCAAAGCAGTAAGCATGAAAAAGCAACAGATCGTCTATTACCTATCTTGATATTGGACAAGTTAAAATTTTCAGATATTATTCACTAAAGGCTTGGTTTATAAGTTAAAATATGATTTCACTTTGATTGTGTAGGAAGATTAAAGCTTAAAGATACACTTTCAAATCCGTTCCTGGAACCAACCAGAACAGAGAAATGAGTGTTAATTTTCTCGTTCAATAAAACAACGTCTTGCGCTTGACAAGGTTTGAACCCATGCGGCTAGGGATCATTAGATTACTAGTCCGACGCGTTAACCACTCTACAACAGAGGAGGACAGAAGATACAAATAAGATGATTGTTCATCCATCATGGAATTCAAACACGTATCCTAGCATGAAATTGCGAAAACGTAATCTGCCAATAAGATGCATTTCAACCCATTCTCATAAGCAGTTGTGAAATCAACAGTAAAATATAAGAAATGTTATAATGTTTCGAATATTGAAATGGTTTTACGTGTTACTCTTTTATAAAAGTAGTCAATATTCTGGAAAAAGTTTGAACTATGCTTAATCATTTAACAGCATTTTGTAGAAAGAGCAAATTGCCGTCTAGTTGAAGGTGTCAATATTTCATTAAAACTCGGGGTTTAAGAAGCAAATATCCTCAAGAGAGTTAAATTTCTCATTCAACAAATGCAGATACCATTTCAGATCTATAAAACAATGATGTTAGAGAAACACAGACAATAATTAGCTTTTTGTTAAACAGCCTTCTTAATTATCAAACTGTTTACTTCTACTACTTTCAGCACTTTGAGTACCGCTCTTGAAAATTTAGTACTGTTCAAACCGGTGCTAGTGGGCATGAGGGATGTCGCACTATTTTATTATTATTTTATTAACCCTCATGTGCAGACTCATTTAAACCGAGTATGCAGTGTTCATGTTTGTTGTTGTGATTAATTCATGCGAGGGGTCACTTTTTTCAAAATTGTCATCTTATATTTGAATGTTATCAAATTATATTAAGTAGTGGCAAGATGTCTTCAACATTACAAATAGGTATTTTGAAACCATACTGGGACACTTATTGTTAGATAATTGTACATTAAAATAATGGCCAGTTATAATTATCTTGAATGAATATATCATAACCTTTGGTTACTTTTCTTTTTAAAATATGTACAATTGCTTATTACTGACGAATTAGCTTCACTGTAAAGCTGACAAAGCGAACTTCTTTTAATTTGTTATCTTTCAACTTTCTTATTTGAAAGCTTCATTGTAACTACGGAGAAACGGAAACTGTTTGTTATTACCAACACACACAAATATGTTTAGATTTAGGAAAATAATTAATGTAAAAATACTAGAAAATAAGCCGGAAACTATTTGTTAAGAATGTTGTTTAAAACATGAAAGTTCTTAAACATTCAAAAGGACATATTATTGTGAGATGAAAATAAATCATTGTAGCATTATTGTTTCAATAAAACCGTTAAGTAATAAAAATATTGCATTTGAGAAAAGTGTGGGAAATGTATTGTTGTTGATTTTGTCTTGAAGAATGTTGTATTTGTAACTTGTTTGTCACGAGTTTTCATAAAAGAGACACTTTCTGTCTTTTACAAACCTAACACACAAATATAAATATGCTTGTTTAATTAGGTATTACTAGTATGATTTCTTGTGCATGTCTATGTATCTTAATGGAATCTATTAAATACTTTAATTCATATTTTTAAGAATTTTTGTTATGTTTAATGATCTGCAAAATGTAGTAATAATCAATGTCCGACATTTGAATAAAAAAACAGACCATATTTCAGTAAATATTGAATAAAAGAACGCAGTCCCCGACACAATCCAGTCACACCAGCAGGGCACCCAGAAGGCACCAAACTAAAAATTTGAGATAGTATACAAGGGCGATGAAATGTGGGGAGGGATATTTAAACATAGAAATTTCAAGCTCTTTATTGCATGTTCTAGACATCTCTACTCATTGTATGACTATTTTGGTAGAACGACAAATATCTTATTCTTGTTTTTTGTACTCTGATTTACATCAAAATGGTTTATTTTGCGTGCAGACAATAGTCATTTTGCCTAATTGATATTTACTAAACTTTAACAAACTATCCATGAATGATATTCTGCCGTTATTTCCTTTAGATATAAAAACGAATAGTATATTGCTGTATCTTGTTTTTATTGATCAATTTATATTGTAGACATTATTTTTTATGTTTTGTATATTGAAGTCTTTAAATAGTAAGAAAAGTAAATATGTTTTATTGACCGTCCTTACATGTTTTGGTTACCTTTTTGTCAATACCTATCCTGAAGTACGTCTACATATATAATAATATACTTATTTTGACTATTATATTTAATGACAATTAGCAACGTTCTTTGTCATTTATGATTTACATAACAGTTGAATTTCGAGATATTAGAGTAATTAACTATCGATAAAAAAGATTATAAACCAACACAGATAATCAATACATGTTTCGCTTTATTGAGCTTCTTCAGTTGATTTAATAAATAACAAAAGAAATGACGTTGTGAAAATAACAGGCACTTCTGTGAAAGTTTTCGAAACTTTCAAAAAATACTAGTCTTCATTGCATTGCATAACATATTTTTAAACCATTTATCTAAATTTGTATAAAGGGAGATAATAAATGAGAACTCATCTTTCTTTTAGTATATGTATAACCCTTACCCTAGTCATTTTTATATATGTAATACTATGTTATATTTTAAAGATAAATATTTTTGCGACTTTGAGACCAGTGATTACATTGAAAATATTTCATAATGTTGTTGTTGTAGTTGTTGCTGCTGTTGCTGCTACTGTTGCTGCTGCTGCTGCTGCTGCTGCTGCTGCTGCTGCTGCTGCTGCTGCTGCTGCTGCTGCTGCACACGATATTCAGATAACATTATTTCAGTTTCAATATCTTGTTCTGCAGACATATTGATACAAATACTCGTATTGTTTTGCTTTGACGACCAAGATTTGCAGCGATTTATTCTTATTATTCAAGAAATATATGTGTGATAGATTATCTGACAAAGTCACATTATCAGACAATTAAACTGTTTCCTATTTATCAATTTTTTATCTCCGAATTATTACTCAAAATTGATAAACCTTAACATTATGAATCTTGGGAGGGGATAGTTTTGTTTTTCTTTTAACATAAATAGATATAGAATCAAAACATGCGAATGCAAAAGATATATTTTTCACGTTCACGTAAGTGCAGCAAAATTTTAAAAAATTATAACAGGCACTGACATGTTCAATTTTTTTATTTGACATTTCAAAATGTCAGGAAACATAATTTTCGTCTTTTTCAACTGCATAAATTGTACCTAATTAAGTGGTCAGTACTTAATTTGATACATTGGTGTTTTGTAAGTCCAAAAAAGATAGAGATAAACAGAAATCCTAACGAAATTCCAAATGGCAAAATTGAAAATGTTTGAATTCATTGCGACCTGTTTATTAACGGTTGTGGTATTTACAAGGTAACGTCCACATCCACTAGCACCGACTTCAGCAGAATTAAACATTAAGACATGACATTTGTGAAATATTGAATTTAGAAACATCATGCGGCGTTCCTAACCCTAACCGTAGCCCTAGCTCAGAATTGAGTACCGCTCAAGCCGGTGCTAGGGGGCGCGAGGGATGTTGCACTTATACAGTATCCCTTAATGTACAGACTCAATCAAACCGAGTCTGCAATTCTTATGTTATTTTGTTGTGATTAATGCTTCCGAGGGATCACTTTGTTTCCAGATTTTCTTTTCATATTATCTTCAATGTAACACTTTATTTTATTAAATAAAAAGCGGCGTATTGTCTATTATAAAAATTGCAATTGAATTTTGAAAGGGAATCAGAGATTATGAAGCCTGCATATCACAGAAAATACTCAAAACGACAAATTTCAACATATCCAAAGGCTGAATAAACAGTATTCAAATTGAAATACTGGAACCACCAAACCAGGAAAAAAATAAAATAAAAATAATTAAAATCACCACAAACATGCAAACGTGTCAAACGATCTTCAGGGATCAAACATAGAACATCTTTGATTATATGTAAGGATCGAATTTTCACAGCCTCCACACTCGCACACTCACTGACTCATTCATTCACTCATACACATATACATGACCCATTCATTCGACCGTGAGTAATTATTTCGTTATTATTTTACAAGATTTTGAAGCAAGAAGGTGTCAGTGTTTCAGTTAACCTATTAAAACTCGTGATTTAAGAAGCAAATATTCTCAAGAGAGTTCAATCTCTTTTTAATAAATGCAAAAACCGTAACACATTTACAAAATTTGCTTTTTGTTAAACAACAATGACTTTTTCGTTAACATTTGCAATAAATGATAAAAATCAAAGTATCAAGCTTCAAATGACATTCTAAGACCTGTCGTGAGCCAACATCGGTTTTGTGATCAAAATTACGCAAACGGTTTCCTAATGGCCATTTGTCTCTTACAACTGATTCAGAAATAAGTAGTCACTTGGTAAAAAGTTGGTAATTCCTGGTTATGTAGACATACAGTATAACGCAATGGTAAAGAGGTAAACTTTAAAAGTTCGCCTTAAATTGTTAAATATTTTAGTTTTACTGACGATTTAAAATTCCATGGAATACTGGGTTTTCTTTCATTTAATGAATAAATACTAATACAGTTTGTTTAAAAGAACATGCTTATGTTTTTCGCAAATTACTGAATCAATTCATAATTCTGGGTGCAGCGCACGGGATCCCGCCCGCCGCTATATAACTATTCAAACTACTATTACAAATGTTGTTAATCGAATAGTAAAATATATTTAAAGCTGAAACATGCTTCATTATTTTAATTTGATCTACTCTAGCATTAAATTGCAACCTTCAAATAATGAAATGATAAAAATACAAGTTCTGCCCGAGACTTGAACCAACAACTTCTTGCACATAAGGCGAGTATTCTACCTCTACACCATTAGGCAATCTGACGATACCCATTCCCCGTGTATTTTAAATAGAATATATAAATAAAAACATTTAAATGGTTCTTTTCCTTTGATTTGGGATCGCCCATGTGAATTTCTATTTCTAATTTTAGTCATTTACTATGTCCATTTATAAAATTGCATATACATTATTGTCATGAGCCAAATATTTTGATAGAATGAAGATATTATTTTCAGTCAACAAGATTTACAAAATGGAGATGTAATAATACATGTACTATTTTCAAAGAAAAAGAAATCAACACGTAACAGGCAAATGATTGTAAACAAATCATATACGTAAATGATCATGGCAGATTTTTATCAATTTTATATTGATTTTAGATATCATCCGTTTAAATACGAATTAAATTATTCATTGCAGCAACCGACAATAAAACTGCAGCAAAGAACAAGAGAGAAAAAGTTTCATTGCATCAAATTTGACATTTTATCAGTCTCTTTTTTATCCTCAGTTGAATTTTCATTATTTGGAATGAATGATTTATGTCTTTTTTACGAACAGTTCTTTGTTGTAATAACTTTGAGTACTAGAGAAGAACATTGCTGCATTTCACTAAATTTAAAAGATGTTGCTTAATTTGAAGGTCATGATAATAAAGGTTTATGTAATAAAAGGACACAAATAAAACAAACATTTGTTGTTGATCAGGTTATATATGTATGCATTAAGCTTAAATATCCTAGAGGTTAGGTAATATATGTTGCCACGAATTAAACAAACACTTTTTTGTTGCTCAGGTTATACATGTTAGGGCTATGGTTATATATATGTTCGGGTTATGGTAATATAAGTTTCAAAAAAAATTAACAAACACTTTGTTTCTCAGATTTTAAAATGTAAGGGTTTCGGTTATATATGCTAGATGTAAGGTAATATACATGTGTGTTGCCACGAATTGAACAAACACTTTTGTTGCTCAGGTTATATATGTTAGGCTTAATGTTAAATATGTTAGGGTTAAGATTATACTGTGTAAATTTAATAAATAAACAAGTATTTTAAAAGAGTGCTATTGTTATCTTCAATTGCTCATAAATAATATAAACGTGTATTTTATTGGCACGTTAAAAAAGTGAATTTAAATACCTAGGTAACCTTTCCAGATAACCAACTCCTTTTCGGCGTGAATGATATGGTTTGTTGTAGTCAATTATATGAAATATGAAAAGCATTTTAAGAAAGCGTTGTTTTAGCAGTATACGAGCCATGTCTACTGCATAAATTGTTATATATGTTGTAATGTGTCTAAAATTCTATTTTTCATTGTTCAAAAAAAAAAGGATCTGATAAAATCTAAAATCGGACGGAACGTCTAGATATTAATTTTTGTACTTATTACCAGGCCAGCTGCATGTAATATTGAGATAGAAGTTGCTTTAATTTGAATATCCATCACCTTTGATAGTTCTTTCTACAGAGATACTGATATAGAGCATATTCTCGTTGTAGATTTGCAGCGATTTACTTTGATTATTGAACGAGGTAGCCAGGAAAATACTTCCAATGGATAATATGACTTAGTCACGTAACCAGACAATAAAACTGTTTCCAATTTATCAAATTTATTGTTTCGAATTACTATTCCAATTTGATAAACCATAAGGCTATGTACCTTGGGAAGTCTTTTTGAAGTTAATAAAATTTTATATAAACATTTATGGTATCTTGGCATGCAATTATCCTATTATAGTTATCATTTTTATAGTAGTAAAATGTAGCTTTAGTTTAAACTACATTATTATGAATTTTAAGATGAAGTCAACTGAAAATATCGAAAATGTAAAAAACAAAACATTTGTATAAATTAAATTTACAATTTTATAAGTCTGCTTAGAAGTAAAATGTCTTTATAAAATAGCAAGGCTAAGGCTTTTTAAACTGAATACTGTTTTATAGTACAATAATTGAAACACAGCCCAGCTCTTTATTGAACATTTAAATTTAAAGTAAAACAATAAACTATATATAAAGCATTTACAAGTTACTGATGCCTGTCAACAGTTTCGTGTCCTTGACATATAATTTTTATATGATCACAAATTAAGTTTAATTTCTTGTTTTTCCTGGGTTAGATAGATAAATATTTGTTATAATGTTTGTTTCTTTATAGAGATGATATATAATGCATTCGTATAGTGTTTGTTATAACAATCATTGAATGTATGGCTTAAATCCTTGTACTTCTGGATCATCCAGCGTGTATGTTCCGTTTACAAATTCAAAAGTGGTATAAATATTAACATTCAATAACCCGATTATTGTTGCTTCTGCATATAAGAAAATATTTCATGTGGGACTTGATTGGTGTTTTGACAAGATAGTGGTACAAGTTCAACCATTAGAAAAATATACATTACGTATAAATGCAGCTTTGTCAAATTCTAGTACTATGGCAACATATTCATTATTTCGTTACTAATTGGTTCTTTTTTTTATTTTCAATAGTAAACGGTAAACAAACAAGTTGTTAAATGTTAGCATTATTCCATTGTGCTAAAAGTATTCCGACTTTTAGAATTGGCAAAACAAGTTTTACAAGAGAATTGCTCAATATAATTTATTAATGTTCTTTTTGAAAAGTACAATGTTTAAACTAAAAATGAAAAATGCTTGAATTCAACAGATTTTCTTTGTTTAATGATACATAAATATTCTATAATTACAATAATTATCCTGCATTGATTACAGTGCGTTTTTAAACTATATTTACCTAAGTGTCGAAGTCGTTTTTGAAGAACTAGTCTTCTTGTTTCGTCACAAATTAAATCTAGGCATAACATGCAAAAAGCACAGCATAGACAGCAAGACATGGTATAAACAACGATAATTCCAGAACAATGGTTCGATACATTGACATCTTATACGTCAACACACAATAAACTTGACAAAAAGTTGAATAATTCATACAAAATACTACAATCTACCTGACGAACACCCGCAGCAATTTACTACATAAATGCTTACGGAAACTGACATAACGAACGCTTGGAGAAATTATTAACACGAACGCTTAAGGAAATTTACCTTACAATTCTCATGAAAGTTTATACAGTTTATTACTAAGTTTCTTTGCCAAATGTATGCTATAGTATTACTTATGATTTGAGAAAAAATAGAGAAAATATTTGGTTCTCTGTAATAAGCGCTCGTACAAAAACAATAGAGTATCATTTATATAATATAAAAAGAGACAATTACGATTATGTTTGTTTTGATGATATCGTATGATAATCAGTTTGATTATATAGTCGATAATATATTGCTCGTGGTCGAATTCAGAGAAGAAAACAAGATGCATTTATAATTTGATAAATGGACATTGATTAGAGTCTAGGAGAAACAATTTTATCAAATTGAGGATGACATAAAATCATCAGACGGAAGAATGTTACAACTTAAAGACGACGGCCATTATCGAATAATATAAGATTGTCAGATAGTTTAATATCAGACAATTAGATTATTAAATAAACCTTTATTAACTGATACTTCTTAAACTGGCAGAGATAGTTTACTTGTTTATTTGTAATATTTAAATAAAGTATTTGTTTCACAGTAAATGAAAAAAAAGGTTTGTTATATACTAATATATGAAATATTGAGAAGTATTGGTTAAAGAAAATGCGTATTTTCATGTTCTGTATTTTCACTAAAAAATATTGTTCACAGCAGTGAAAAATATTTTCCGTATTTCTGCTGATGTCTTGCCGGACAACTTTCTTCTAAATTTAGCCGATACACAAGTTTTAAGGTGAAATCTTTCAAATTGTAACATCAAAAAGAAAAACGTATAAAATACACAGAAAACTCAAGTTTTTTGTTCTTTAAATACAGGATTTATTTTCATTTGTGTTATGAAAATTATAATTTTTCACTCGTGGCTACCCCCACTCATGAAATATTTTTATTTTCATACCACTCGATGGAAATAAATCCTGAGTTTTATAGAAAAAAACTTGAATATCCTCTATCTAATTGTCCTCACAGAAGCAAAAACAGGCAGTTTTGATAACATCTTTTTTTATTTTAAACAATTGTGTATTTAACCTGATTCATGTTTCAGAAGAATTTTCAAGCGATTCTACTGTTTATGCAGTACTGAAATAACTGTTGAAATTGTCATCACTTCGACAATTCATTGCTTACGTAAATAGAGTGTTACTCTAAATAAAAGAATTGTCAAACATTTGCCGTCTATTCCGGCGTTCAAATGATACACACAAGGAGCTTGTTTTATCTGATTAGCGAAATATTGACTGAAGTCTAGGAGAAACAAGAGCGCCTTATTGTGACTGGTGAGGATTATATCTGACAAGATAATATAAGAATACTGGTATAATTAAATAACATTAGACCGTTGATTATTGCTGATAGGCAAATGATAATTGATATTTCAGATAACATTAATGAATATTTGAAGGCAGAAATTTGAAATAATACATACAGCTTTAGAATTGTATCACACATTTATATAAAGCGGACTTGCCTTGCTTCGTCGGGCCCTTGTAGGTGATTTTCTTGTTGCTCTGTCTTCCTTTAGGACATCGAGTACTTTTGTTATGGTCATTGGGTTTACTTTTATATGTTTCTACATGATCATTTTGGTGTTTTACTTATTTAACCTTTTGTAACCATGACAACTGTTAGAATTTCACTTGGCGGGGATTCATTTTATTTACACTGTCTCGTTTATAGGAACATGGTGGGGCTAAGAGTGAGGTTTGGTGCACCATTAACCGGTTTAAACTCCCCAGCAGTACTTGTGCTGCTGACCGTTCCAAGGCGGCGCCCCTCTGTGTTCCTCAGATGTTTGTCCATGTTGTTTCATACTGTTTTGGTGACACTTTTACTTGTGTCCCTTGTTTGCTCGTCTACGGTAAGTATCTTCCCCTTTGCCCCTAGTTTTTATTTCTTTAATTATCCCCCCTTCCCCGGTCATCTGTCCCCTTCCCCTGTGCCCTTTGACTTTGTGGGCTTATTATTCAATCCTTTATTTGTTTTCTTTTTATTCCTTATCAGTTACAAATTATTTTCTAATTTTCAATTATTTATTTGTTTTCTTTGAATTCCTTATCAGTTACAAATTATTTATCATTTTAGTGATTAACCTGTCCGTGCTCTGTCTTGTGCCCTGTCCTGTTTTTGTTTGGGGTCCGCCTGGGCTCCTTGCCACTGGTTCTTGTTACTGGGTCGTAAGGGGGTTGCGTTCATTGAACGCCGCCTTTCCTTGTTGATCTTATTTATCATATTTTGAACGTATTCTGTTCTCTATCAATTCTTCCAAAGAAAGATAGTTCGTAATGCGACTTATAATATCATGATGATTTAATGTTGTTATGATATAAAACTGCCAGTCTAGATATCAAAGTTAACATTGTTTGATCATTTATCAATCTATTGACACATTGCTTCCATACAACTACATTTGAAGAATATTGAATGTAATAAAGATGACGGAAAATTAAGCATACCGTACCTTTTTGACGTTCATTTTAAAATAATACTTTAACGTGATGTCATTTGCGTTAAACACACAAACAAAGCGTTAAGCGAGCTAGTTATGTTAGCGTTACACTATGGGGTCGCCAAAGAATAATGACTCTTTTGAACTGTAAACCGTTCTTATTTTAGATATGTAATAAATAGGATATAATATTCGTTAACCCTAACCCTTAATATATCAATAAAATCACATGTGACGCACAAGAGTTAACGTTATGTTCATCTTTCCGAATAAAAGTTATATGATTAAAGCTAACAAATGATCTTTAGTATCAATTCCCGTGCGAATAAGTACTAGATTAGTTGTTGTTTTCATATTAACATAGCATATTCGAAGAATATAATTTATTCAACACAAAAAATGTAATAAAATATACAAAATTATAAAACAAGGAAATAATATGTGCATACTATAATTATATTTCTTATTATTAGGAAACAAAGTCCCCTAATTAAGCTCTATTAGATAGAACCTTTAATGAATAAAGTAACACTACCATGATATTACCGATTTAATAAGAAAGTGTATATTCTACGTTGTTTACATAGCGTTATCGTCACTAACAATTTGTGGGGTTTTAACCACTTATAAAGATTATATTTTCCAGGAAATGTTTGTGTATGACTCAGTATTGACAGGTTTGTCGGATCATCATTTCAATCAAATATAAACATGTCTGATTGGCTCAATTTCGGGGGAATATCAACGAATCAAAGAGAATAAACTACGAAGCTGCTCTGATTTGTTTGCATTGAAGCTAATGAAAGGTGATAGTTACAAAGAAATAAATATTTCTGGCGTCTAGGGTAGTAAGATTGATGTGTTAGGCTGATAATGTAATGTGATTGAATAATTCCATAAAGGGCAGTGCAAACTAAGCTAATTCGTTGTTTAATATAGAGTTTGTTTTATTTTTATATCGCTTACAGAAATATAAAATTGTTTCATTATTTACAGCAGTATAAAGTGGCTAATTGAAAAGTATTTTGTGCCAACATGAAATCGTTTTAATCACGTTGGTATTTACATGTAGGTTGTTTCACAAATAATGCTCATTGTTTCAAAGCTGTGGTTGTTTCCTACCACTTTTAAAGTAAGAATTGGATGAAATAAGTAAATTTCATCTGTAACTGATGAAAATATGTTTGTTCTTGTTGTTCTACAGAACTGATTAAATCGTCAATATTCTTTAAACCAAATTGTTTAACTTTGTTATCTGCTGTATCTGTGTCAAGAATATAATAAAGTTAAAAAATGTTAACTTTTAGATGACTTTTGAAACATTTTCATCTATACATCTTCCTAATTAAACATTTGATAACGTTTGAAAAAAAAACAGTTGAAAAATTACCATGACGAAATATGATATGAAGGCAATAAATCATATTTATAAGTTTCCTTTGCATTTATTCCTTGATTTTTTTATTCAAAGTTTTGATGGTAAAATAGGAGACACACACATAATATAATAATTGGCATATATAATTGTGATGTGTACTAAAAATACAAGTACTTAGTAACACAAACAAATATTTCAAATAAAATACTTCTAGAATTTATATATGATCTTACTGTTTTAATGATGAGGTTCAACACAGCAAGAATGCAATAATTTCGACAATAATCAGACAATGGTATAGTGATTTTTCATTTTAAAAATGTGTGCCTTCATATATATTTCTCTGACTGTGTTTTCGAATGTCACTTTCAATTTGTTAAAATTGGTTTTTGTAGACAACGATCAATACTCTTTAATCAGATTGTATTATTTTCTGTCTTTCAAAGAAATCAAAGTTGATTCATTTAAGATTTGAAGCCGACGTAAAACATGTGCCAGTTAATTAATGAAACATAAAAAAAATTTCTATATAAGATCAAGTATTAATCTGTTTAATCGTTTCTTTTTACGTTGGTAAGTGAATGGTAGTGTTTAGGTTATTCAAATACCAAGTGGTTTCATACAGCAAGTATATTTGTATAATGGCCCTAAAGGTAAATAAGTAATCTTTTATCGTTTCTGCAGACTTACAAACATGTTAGTTCTAACAACAATAATAAATGAATTTTTAAAAGAAAACAACACCATTTTTAATGTTTGATTCAAATGCCTAGCTTAGCACTGTTATTTTACTTAGCACTACGTTAATGTCAATATCATGTTAGAAACCTAAATCATTCCTTATCAATTAAAGGTAACTGAAGTTCCATATTTACGATAAATCTAAGATCATGCCACATTGTTTCTGTATCTTATAGACATGCGCGTACTACGTTTCAAAGCAATGTTCTTTTGAACTATACTGTAGCATAATGTAATATACATCAACAATTCCTATGAATCATTCATCTCAGATTTTTCGACCTGTCATCAACATTTTATATAAAAAAAGAAAGGGTTATTACGGTAAGCATGCTATACATTAGACAAAACTAAAGAATGGCACATATATTTCATGATTTTTTTATTGTCGTATGAACATTGCAATAAAGCATTAGCAAGCTACATTTATTATTGACATAGGCAAAATAATATGAGACATTAACCATAGAAATCAATTTTCCGTAACAAAGGTTTCACACCAGGTTTACATACAACAAACAAACCCATAGAAAAAAGAAAAGAAAAACATATCTGAAACAAATGAGGTATCTGAAACAGGTACCTGTTAGATAAGATTTGGAAACAAAACAGAAAGAGAATGGGTTTTATTTATTTGTCAATGGGGCATTGTTATATATTATGTAATTTTTATCTTGATACTTTTAACTTTATAATAACATCGGAAGTTTACACTTAGAGTTATTCAGTCCATTTAACATACCCCTTTGGTCTTGTATAATTCTATCCGTATATCATTTTGTTCTGGTATCCTTTCCGTTCTGGCATCTGCCTGCCCCTGTATCCTCCTGTCTTTGTATCATTTCCTCTTGTTTCACCCTGTCGTGTATCTATCCTTATTTAAGTCCGCGTGTCCTTCTTGTTCTTCTATCCTTTCTGTCCTTGTATCCTTCTGTCTTTATATCCTTCTCTCCTTGTATCCTTCTGTCCTTGTATCCTTCTGTCTTTATATCCTTCTCTCCTTGTATCCTTCTCTTCTTGTATCCTACTGTCCTTATATTCTTCTGTTCTTATATGCTAAATATGATATGCTGAAAATAAATCATTTTATATGGCGGACTATTTAAAAATTATTGAAATGTAGATGAATTTCGTAAGCATGAATTCCATACGAAAGTACCGTGAGTTAATAAATATTTTAAATGAACAAAAAGGTTTTACTCTTTACTAGTATCTGTAGCGCAAAAAGCCCAGGAACTTGTTTCGTCGAACGGTTTTCAGCGTTATTCATTCATTACGCCGATATCTATGAAAAGCTTTAATAATTTTAAATACCGAGTAGCTTGTTGTGTAAGTTATTAATGATTTCGAGAGTAAAGATGTAGTCATAAGTTGTAATGTATTCCTTTTACATATTGTCAACACTACATATGGATCATAATGACCAAAAACATGAGTTTTGCATCTCCTGTCCTTCTGTTGTTCCTATGTTTTGTTGTTAAATTAATTACATTTTCCCAAGAGAAATTAGGCTTTATATAGTTAGCGGTTCTACAATAGGAAACATTTTGTGATAATTAAGAAACAAATCCATTCTGCACATCCAAAATGTGCGAGTTATTGTTTTTTTATAATCAATAACACATATTTCTTATCTTTGTAGTTCTGATAAATTTTGGATTTTTAAATATTACAAATTTCACGATAATTACAAATATAACGTTAATACTTTAAAGTGTATTATTTTTATGTTTTGAATAAAATCACAACTTTTTATTGAAATTATTTATAAAAATGAAACCATATCTGTCAGTGTTTACCCCAATCAGGCAGTCTTCTCTTTTGTTGTTACTAAGACAACCTGGCAAAAACATCATCCATGTCAGCATAAATATGTGCAACACTTTCAACTTAGTCGTTTTGGGCGTCTTCTAGGGATTCCGGTTTTTTATACTTTACATTAAACTAGACAAGTTTACATTATTTTATTATTTTTCTTTTTATCTCCTTTTATCATCTTGAGACGTGCTTTTTATATGAGAGTAATCACACCAACATTTTTTTACATTTCCCTTCATACCTTTAAAGCAGTCCATAATGTATTAACTGTCCAAAATAACTGTCCACTTCAAGGCATCCTAAAAACGTATTGTGGTGTAACAAATAGCCAGTCCATATGTATATATAATGTTTGAAATTTCTGTGAAGTTCATCATGGTGACTACTAGTATTCACAACTTAACCATAAAATCTATTTTATTTTGAAGCGTCGTTTCTTATGACCATCAAGTATAAAAAGAGTTAAGCTGAAGAATAGTATGGAAGTATTAGAGCTGTTACCAAAACAACCTCGTTTTACGAAGCCGCCAAGGCATAAAGTAAACATAATTTGAGAAAGACATATGCGAACGTCATTACTGCTGACAATGTTAACTTGATAAGAATATTTCTGCAGGCAAACAGAGTTAGTATATAATCAAATAAGCTTCTAGTCTAAGATATATTAATATAGCATGTTCATGTACGTTTGAAGTGAATTTCCTTTGTAACAAGAGGTAGAGCGTTTCTCATCGTTGTTTATTTAATATGATAAAATCTTGACGAAATTATAGAACGATTTCTTTATTCTTTCTTAATCTCTACGTTAACATCAGTGAATATTGAAAAAGGCTCATTGAAGCTAATTATGTAATTATTTGATGATTTCTGCGTATTTTGACGTGTTTAGGATGTGTTTCAGTAATTTAAAATGAAACTTGAAGCAAAGAATGAGCAAGTCAAATTGTCAAAATGTGTTTACAGATCTAAATATAGTCAGTGGTGCAAATATATGTTAACGATCTATCAGCTAAGAAGCAGTTTATGAACGGTTATCGACATCGAGAGAAAATAATTTGATTGAAGTGTAAGGAGAAGCAATATCGTCTAATTGAGGCTGGTTAGGATTATATTTGACAGGATAATATATCAGGGTCCTGACTTTATGAAATAACATTACATTGTTGATGACTTCCGCTTATTGCATGAAAATTGATAGCAATCTTGGCGTAAAAAGTGTGATTTCATCAGGAACTTGTAAATGTCTGCAAACAAAATATAAACTATTGAAACTGTAATGTACTTGTATATATGGCACTTTGACAGGCAGGTGAAGTAGGGGCAACATTGTCCTATCGCACATTTCTAGTTAACTAAGAAAATTCATATATACTAAACAATAAAATGTCCCATTTGTTAATGCGGAGATAAATTATTCTTTATAAAAATATAAAAATGTTAAATGAGCTACTTATATTCGGGCAAACGTAATGTGTCCGATTAAACAAATTTTAACTCGATTTTAACTCGTTTTGCAGCAGAAAACCTCTGCACGATATTTTCACGTTCATACACGGACCAGTAGATTCATGTAAATTTTATGAAAACTTTCAGTGAAATTTTATAGACTTTCGTGTCCATAACAAAAAGACGTTGATTTTTTTTTCTTGAGTTTTCTTTATTTTTGATATGTTGAAATTTCCGCAAAACTTAATGCTGGTGTGGCGATGAATGCCGTCGCTTTAAATATTGGATGTTATGTTTTCTTTCATTTCATTCATCAAAACATAAATTATTTATTATCTAATCATTTATACTATAATAAATAACACACACTTTATAGGAGTAGCAATGACACAGTGGATATTTATTTATTTAATGTTGTACTCGTGCTATTCGACACCTTAGGCAACGTTTTCAAGCAACAGGGCTTACAGAGGATCGATCACATAGTTGACGTCAAACTGCTATATCCGGAACAACCACCTGCGCAATCGCTTCTAAACTGCCACACTTACTGCTATCGAATGGAATTTGAATGCCCAACGCTACTGAGATGAAATTTTTAAGAGGCATGTTATCCCACTGTTTAAAAATTGTTCCAATATCACACATTGCTACAAGCCATAAAGCTAGGGACACGATAAATGTCCTCAGGACGAATACCATTGCATTTATAAATGACTGGCCAGCCAAACACCCTGATCTTAATCCCAATGAGCACATTTTGGATAATTTGGACCAGCGATTTTGTCCTATTCTACCGTCAAACATCATTCAGCTAAGATAAGCCTTAACTCAAGAATTGAATAACATTCCACAAGCCGTGCGCCATGCCAGGTAGTCCTTCATGCTGAAGGTGGTCATACCCGATATTAATTTGTGATTTTCTTGGGCGACCCTTTCTAACACTAGCCCATATAACTACCTTTGGATAAACCCATAGCAAACGATTTTTTCACAAACTATTGCAATAAAATACTCTTTCAATACATATAAATCTACTGTAATCCTGATTTTCATATTTGTGTATATCTGCACTTAAATACAGGACAAGCCTCTCCTTTTTTGTTCAGTATATGTAATGTAATAATGTAATCTAATTGGTTAATTATCTCGATCGCACGACTAAATTACCTCGTTTGCACCACATAGTCACTCGTGCCCACGACTTAATTATTTCATGCGCACCACTTTGTAACTCGCGGTCACGACATAGTATCTCGTGTGTACCACTTAATTATATCGTGCGCACAACTTAGTCACTGGTCCGCACGACATCGTATGTCGTGGGAACTAGATAAATAAAAATGCATACTTGTCACCTCTGTGCCACCGTAAGCATGCACTGTACAAATAATTATTTAATGATAATACATTGTGTACATATTTAGTTATAACGATACTTCAGCAGTACTTTACACAGTTTTTATTAACAACCATATTCTTCTACCGTCGTGCAATGTAGTTAGTATTCATCTGTAATTATTTTGTTGTGAAATGAACCCTTACCAAACTTTCCATGTTTTCTGTCAAAGCTTAACACCATTCAGACAAATCATAATCTGAAACTATTGTGTAAATCACTGTTGACAATTTGACAGATCATCGCTTGTTACAAATGTTAATTTATCTGGTTGCCTCAGTTTCGACCAAACCCGGCCATTCAAACAGATAGAACCATATTAAGCTATGCTGCTTTTGTTTGTATGGAAGCTAATCCAATGTGATAGGAACAAAGAAAACAATCATGTCGTCTGGATTGGAATGATTTGTTTGTATAGCCAAAAATCTGCACGAAAGAAATTCCTTGTTAGGGAGTTTGGGATGATTAAGCTAGAGCTTTTTTGTTTTAGCTAAATATTAAGAATCATAATGCATTGAAGTTGTTCGTCGTATGAAAATCCCATTTTAAAACATTTGGGAATAATTTCGCCAGCGTTTAAAAGTTACTTAATTCCGAGTGATCAGATTGTTTCCAGATTTTTAAGTAAGAAACAATGTTTTAAACTTAATGATGTACATTAATGTTCAATGCATTTTATTATCCTAGCCACATTTACAAAAAAGATTACAATAATCAAAATGTGCTTACTAAGAAATACATATTCACTCTATATCTTTAAGGTGTTATATAAGCGGTTGTTTAATCACAGGAGATTGACATTCTATCAATAATTGAAAAATATAAGCAAACAATTAAACAATAACGGCAAATCGAGTGTGCAAAAGGGGTTGCATTCCTTGTGCTTATTTATAGTATAGAGGGGTGCATTTGCTGTTATATTTTAATTACTTGCTTATATTTTTCAATTATTGATAGAATGTCAATCTCCTGTGGTTTAATATAAAATGACGCAATTTTATGTTAAGCAATATTTCCGTGGTATACCTGTTGTCATTAATCTAATAATTATTAAGTATTCAGTCGCCCATAATGCCATGTCCCTCCGTCAATATCACTTACACTAATTGTTCGTTCACACGGTAGTAAATCAACCAAAAAATATATGCCAAAATTATACGGATTTGCTTAACGTTTACCACGTTGGTTATTTAAGCATTGGATATAAACCAAGTGAACTTAAATAATTTAATAAAATGAATATATGATTGTTTTCCTATTGTGTTAGTTAAAAACTGCCACTTTATGAAATAATTTCACAATGTTTCACTCTTACGATGGTTTAATCTGTAGAATAATTAAAGGTACTTTTAAAATATGTATTCATCCGTAAAGACATTGCAAAAAAAATCTTAATTTAATGGGTCTTCTGGTATTTGGAGTGTAACTTTAGATAATCTATAAATGAAAAATCGTGCTTCCCGTGAGCCAAGAACATTGATAGTAAAAGTTGTATAAATTACTTCTCAACGTTGTAATGATTTTATTTTGTCGCGTTACATATAAAGTTATGTATTGAATTTGTTTGATATACATATCTAGAGGAAAAAAAATCATATTTACACATTGTATATTGTTAAATTGTTACATACGAAAACTACTGTCCCAACCTGTTACTAATATTACTGTCATAATAGTTATAGTCATTCTATCTTATTGAATATAGTTTGAAAATTTAATTAAAATGCCAAAAATTAGAGAAAAAAATTTGATGATGTCGTTGCATTTATGTGACCTGATTGGAAATAAAAGTATTTGCTGTTGTTGTTTAACTGGCGAAATAACTAACGCGCGCGAGATTTATTTCTTAATATGAAATTATATGAATTGTATACAGACGAAGAAATGATAATTTCATCTAGCTACATATAAATAATACAGCAATTTTGTTTTATTTGTCATTTATATATTATGATCTCATACTGTTCAAATAATGCTCAGAATATTTATTTCAAGGCATTTGTTTACATGATCATGAATAATTAAAGTATGTTTTCACAAGTAATTATTAAAATAAGAGTCATATACGTATGTTTTAGTGAAATGAACAAAACCTTAACATTAAAGTTAGAATAGTTTAGAATTAACGGGCAATGGGATTATACAAATTTACCATAACAATTTATCACAGCATATCAGACAGTAGTTAAATTTTCTGTTACCTGATTAACCTTAACTAAATTAGCATTACAAATTGATTAAAATTGATTTCCGTAATTGAGGCAAATAAAATCAATGTATTTGTACTCATAGACTCTAGAGACATTGTTGATTTTTTGTTTATAGCACTAACTTAAGCGGAGTGTTCAGAGTACGTTTAAAAGCCATTAATCGTATCTAATATGTAACATTTTGCTTTAATTTTTAAAGTGAATTCTATGGTTCCTATTATTTCTATCCAAGTTGCGTCAAAACAAATTACCCTGATCAACTATTATAAAAGTAGTTGAATGTATTTACATGTAATATATTTGCATTTAATCCATTTTATTCGTTTCCGTTACTGGTAAGTAGTGTTAATTACAAACATGGAAAATATCGTTTGAACGTTTAAAGACAATTAAAATTTATTCTGGACTGAAATCACATACATTCGATTTATATCATCCAAATAATTGCTTGGTATCATTTTCAATTTCATTTTTTAAGTATTTTACTAACTTTTTTTCAGGGGAACATTTGAAAATTCACCATTGACATTAAAATATATTTGAACTAAACAAATAGAAATGTGATCAAAGTTTCAAAATAATTTCAAGTTAATAACGAGTTTCTTACGTTATTTTTTAAGCTATGCTATTGTTTGTAGATGATAAAACTGACTAATTTTTTATTTTTCTTTTACTTCATATTTTTTGATGATCAAACAACAATTGTACAATTTCTCTCCTTCATTTAATTTGATATTTTAGACATTATCTAAATGGCAATGTCTGATGTATCAAATGTTGTCCTTAATTTGATAGAATTGTTTCTTAAGGCTATAATCAATGTAAAATAATCAAATTGTATTGTATCTTGTCTTACACTGGAACATATATTCCTTAAAATACCAATATTACGCATGAGAAAGGCAACTACACATTGAAAACTGATTCACTATTAAAAGCAATATTTAGTCGTATAAATGTTATATTGACCATGCAATACAAAAGCAATTTGAGATCAAGATGTAAATGCAATTTAATTTCAGGCGATCATCTTTAAAATAGCCTCTCATTTATAAGGTGTGAATTTCATACTTGCTGTCATTATGAGATACTATACCGCTATATCCAATTAGTGATATTAGTGCATGTGATCTCATTATTTATTAAGTTAATTCAAAATGCCTAAAGATCATTTCTTATAAATAAATAAAGGAACTGGTACAAAATCTATCGACATTGTAAGAAAAGACGATTAATTATCAAAAGCTTAGACTAATTGTCTTGCCATTTGAACTTGAAGAATATAAACATGCATAAAGATTGACCTTCATGTTCTGTTTATCATTCATACTTTATATTAAATGAATAATGTCATTACCATTTAGCAATCATTTTATTTTGTTTGATCTTTGTGAAGTATTGAAACATTTATAATTCAAAAATGACTTACCGACGCTTTGGGTCGAGGGTTAATATTGAATTGTTATATATGTTAATGTTATGACATGTTCACAATCATGTCACTATACTTACTTACTCACTCACTTAGTAACTCACCGCCTCACCTACTTATTGTAGAATCTTTCATTTAGATACATAGTGGTTGTATACCAACAAGCACAACAAACTGATAACTACAGCAGTTAACTATAATATTCTAACAAAATAGTATGACATTAACCTGTTGTTGTTATTTTATTATTAATAGTATAATTACTATAAAGAATATTGAATGAGTGTAGGTTCAATACTGAAAGTTTGGAACGAGCTGCATAAATTATATTATGTTTGTCCGATGTTTGATGCACTTATATGATGCTAGATATGATTGATAAATGTACAATTGTTTTACCATTATGGGGAAATGCGATCTGGAATAGATAAAATAATCTCTCTGTTAATGTACCTGGCAATCAATGTGATGATTTCTAAATTTGGATACAGACTTTTGTAGAAAGTAAGAAGTTATGCTTAAATAAGATAAGGACGGTAATAAGTTTGTGTACGTTTGATAAAAATGAATTGAAGACAGATTTAAAGAATCCTCGGAAAATAACTGATAAGTTTTAATCAATTATATTTGATTTGAATATTACACAATGTGAAGCCATTGTCCAATAGCAAATTTTGAAATTAGATGGTTTTCACTTTGTGGACTGCATTCCAATATTTCTGTTGATATTCAATTTAGTGTTTACACCGTTAATAATGTAAATCATGTACAAAAGTAACAATAGGAAAGGAGGCAATTTATTGACTGATGTACGATCAGATAAGCTGTGTCATAAGACAATATGTGTGTGCAAAGTTAGAATTTATAGAAATAAGTACATCATTCATTTGAAAATCAGTGTATGTCAAGAGGTGACCTTGTGTTTGTTTGCTTAAATAATGACAGCTTCCCCATATTGATCGATGTGTTTGTAAAATATCCCTATAAACTGGAGTTTCACTAGTAACTCGGATGACGATAAGAAGTGGTTTTGTACATCAATCATTTTCGGCCAGACGCCACGAATATTTATTTCAATGTAACGAACATCTTTGATCAACTTCAATACAAACATATCATCGAGCTAAATAGAGTAATCTGTTTGATGGATCAAAAGTAGCCAATCAGATACATTGTCCTTTTCCCCTTGTATAATGATGATCACTTGACGTACATTGGCATTGTATCAAATTTAACAATTCACTGAAAGTATGATTTATTTCGAAGCTTTAACCTTTCTAAATTCATAGTAACCTTGTCTATCAATCAATAGTCTTATATTTAAAAACTTGCACTCGATTAAACACATATAATGCGTAAAAAACAGTCATTAAAACAAAGTGCCCTCCCATTATGAATTTTTGCTTGATTTTAAGATTATAACAAATCGTAAACAATAATTTACTACAACACGAGGTGTGAGAGATGTTCACAATCAAACCGAGTCTGCAGTTTTTATATATAATTGGTGTTTTCATGCTTTCGAAGGATAATTCCTTTTTCTGAGTTCTTCTTCAAGCAAATAAAATCATGCATTTTCTAAATACTCTAAATACAAAAGTTGAGTTGTACGTTTGCACGAAACCGATGTTTTATCAAAAGCTCTATTTATATAATAAGAACTTTAAACTCTTCAGTTTACGACTTTAGGCTTAAGATCTGATAATATATTAAAGGCATTGTGGTTATCTAAAGGTGTATGAGATTCGAATAGGCAATTAATAAGCTGCATTTAATAAAGAAATATCTGTAAAACTATGTATTGAGTGCTAACATGTAATTGATAAAAACATTTTGTGATACAATCTATCTCTATCTCTCTCGTGTGACAAAAATGCGAATTACGTCAAAGTGTATCATTTTGCATGCTTCTATAGTTTATTACGTAAATACCTAATCTACTTATGTGAAAAAAGAAGTGAGTTTTAAAATAACTTGTACATTTGTGATGAACTTGTAAGAATAAATGTTCTATCACAAGAACTATTGTTCCAGGTTTTTTTTTCAGGTTTTAAATTTACATTTTTATCTGAGACATCTTGTTCAGTAAATATGGAACTATTTTCACGAGGGCTTAGTTATTATATTCACGACATAAGAAAGCGACGTTTATCTGCCTTTCAAATCAATGAAATTTTTTGTACTGCTCTTCCCTATTAAATCTAGTAAAACACTGTTTTTATTATAACAAATCTCATCAAAAGAATTGTTTGTTTACTACACATAATTTAATTTGTTCTTTCATAAAGTCGATCTTAATATCTGTAGACGACATTATTGTTATTTAATTACAACAGCTTGTTGTCTGGTGCAATAGGAGAACACTGAAATGTTATGTTTAGATTGTATGTCGTATTTTGTGAATATAATTTCATTTCTCCGAATAGATATTGGTGGCTACAGTTGTAACATATAAAAGAGGACACGGGTTAATACAATAAAACAAAGAAAACCAGAGAAATGTCTGCATTATTTTTTTAAACGAATTTCAAAGTTGAAACTAAATGTCATCATGTGGATTGTTCTCCCTTTCAGTATTCGTACATACTTCCTTTATTAAGTAAATTGTGCATTGTATGTTAATATATACCGGTATTTAATTGATTCTACACAGCATTTTAATATGATCATATTAATTTAGGGCTACATTATTATTTTACTTAAATACATGTACATGATAATACTCATTAATGTCAAAGTAAAAAGTAGTTGACAAAATATTTTATATATTTTAATTACTACTCATTGTAATCATGATACATTTTAGCTTCCATAGATTCTCACATTGTCCCAAATTGCATATCGTACACGAACATGCTTCTAATTTGAGTTGAAGTTAAAGCTGTCCCAGTGAAATATAGCGGGCATTAACAAAATTATTATGAACACTAAATTATTAAAGCATATACATTTTTAGATACCTACGTTAGTTAGTCTAACGGAATGTGTTATGTTTTTTTTTTTTTTTTTTCATTACACACAATTTTAAATAATCTCCGGCTTTGAAGTTAAGAATATGCTAGTTATATACTAGTTCCTAAATGGTATGTGTTTAAGTGTCAAATCATACTTTGATACTCTATATACTCAAAAACTACCGAATATCACATCGTTAAGTCTCCTGTTTTATCCATATGACAGCATTATTTATTTGTCATTGGTAAATCGGAGATATAAGAAGAATATGCATGCTCCAATTTGAAATGTAATGTTCCGGTGTTATTCAATTCTTGCGTGGGTAAATACATAAATCAAACCATGATGTTTAGTAAGAAAATATAGCATGCTTCGTACATGCATATCAGTTTTGTCAGTAAGTTACGAATTGCTTTAAGTTTTATTGTTTTACATTTTTTCATCTTTAAGTTTTGCACCTCCTGTTGTTCTGTTGTTGCTAAATTGTGTTGTTAAATAATTACAATTTTCCCATGAGAAATTATTCTTTTTATAATTAGCGGTTCTAAAAAAGGAAACATTTTGTGATAATTAAGAAACAAATCCAATCTTCACATCCCAAATGTGCTGGCTTGTTGTAATATATCATGTCTTTGTAATTCTTATAAATTTTTCATTTTTAATTTATTACAAATACCACGATCATAACAATATAACGGTTTTACTTTAAAGTCTGTATTTTTTATATTTTGAATATAATAACACCTTTTTACTGAAATTAATTTTGAAAATGAAAACATATCTATCACTGTTTACCCCAATCACGCAGTTTTCTTTTTTTTTGTTGTTTCCAATACAACCTGTTAGAAACATAAAGTCATCCATGTCAGCATACACATTTTCATTTTTTGTCGTTTTTGTTGGTCGTCTTTTAGGGATTCCAGTTTTCTATATTTTATACTGGGTTCTCACATTAAACCAGACAAGTTTACTTGAAATTTCACGTCATTTTGTTCTTCTTATTACCTTTTACAATCTTGACGCGTGCTTTGATATGTTCGTGCTCACACCAACAATTTTCTTATATTTCCTTTCCTATCCTTAAAGAAGTCCAAAATGTAGTAACTGTCCATAATAATCAGACTTATAGGCATCTAAAAAACGTAATGTGGTGATAACTTATAAAGCCAGCACATATGTACATATAGTGTTTAAAATGTTCTGTAATGTTGTTTACCATGGTGACTATTCACAATTTAACCAAAACATATACTTTATTTTGAAACGTTTCTAATGAGCATCACGTGTACATAGAGTTGAGCTAAAGAATATTATGGTAATATTAGAGCTGCTACCAAAACAACCTCGTTTTATGAAGCCTTAAAGGCATAAAATAATTATAATTTGATAAGGACATATGTGAATGTCATTACTGCTTACAATGGCAACTTGATAAGAATATTTTTGCAGACAAGCAAAGTTAGTATATAATATAATAAGCTTCAGTTTTAAGTTTTGATAATATAGGATGTTCGTGTTCGTTTCAAGCGTATTTCCTTAGTAACAAGATGTAGAACGTTTCCTCTCGTAATTCATTTAATATTACAAAATTATTGAATTTATTATTAAATAATCTTTCTTTTTTACCTAGAAATCAGTGAATATTGAAAATCACTTTTCACGTAATTATCATTGGAACTCATTATGATATCATTTTATGTTTCCTGCGGGTTTTGTATTTCATTTTATGGTGTGTTTTAGTAAGTTGAAATGAACCTTTGAAGCAGAATGTGAAGGAGTCAAATTGTCAAAAGTTCGTTGATATCTAAAACTAGTCAGTGATGCAAATATCTGTTAAGAATGTATCAGCTTAAGAAGCAGTTTATGTACAGTTATCGACAAAGAGAGAATATAAATTGATTGAAGTGTAAGGAGAAACAATATTGTCTAATTGAGACTGGTTAGGATTATATTTGACTGGATAATATATCAGGTTCCTGACTTTATGAAATAACATTAGATTGTTGATGACTTCCGCTTATTGCATGAAAAATGATAGTTTTCTCAGAGATAAAAAATATGTGGCTGTATATGTCTACAAACTAAATATAAAATATTGAAACTCTAATCAACTCATATAATATATGGCATTGTTGCGGGCAGGTGTCCTATGGCACATTTCTAGTTAACTTACAAAAATGCATATATACTAAACACAAACAAAAAACTTCACCCCTTTATAAGCGGAAATATAGGTTATTTTAAAAAAATCAAAATGTCAAATGAGCTACTTATGTTCAAGCAAACGATTATATGTTCGCTTAAACAAATTTTAACACGCTTTCAACTCGTTTTGCAGGAGAAACCCGTTGAATGATATTTGAACGTGCATACACGGACCAGTTTTTTTCTTCAGTTGTCTTTATTCTTGATAAGCCTAGAGTTTTTCTCTTTTTCACCTGAAAATCAGTTAATATTAAAAAAGACTTTTCACGTTATAATTATCAAAACTCATTATGTAATCATTTCATGATTTTTGTGTATTTTCGCGTGTTTAGGGTGTGTCTCAGTATTTTGAAATAAAACGTTAAAGCAGGGAGTGAACAAGTCAAATTGGCAAAGTGTTTTTGATATCTGAAACTAGTCAGTGATGCAAATATCTGTTAAAGATGTATCAGCTTAGAAGCAGTTTATGTACAGATATTGACACAGAGAGAACATAATTTAAGAAAAAATATCGTCTAATTACGACTGGTTAGGATTATATTTGACAGATACTATATCAGGAACCTGACTTTATAATATAACATAAGATTGTTGATGACTTCCGCGTAGTGAATGAAAATTGATAGCAATCTTGGCGATAAAAAGTGTGATTTTATCAGGAACTTGTAAATGTCTACAAACAAAAAATAAAATATTGAAACTCTAATGAACTTGTATATATGTCACTGTTACGGGCAGGTGCACATTTCTAGTAATTCATATATACTAAACACCAAAAAATAATCTTCTTCAGGGCGAATAACATTGCATTTATTAATGACTAGCCTGCCAAACGCTTTGATCTCAATAACCATTGAACATCTTTTGGATAATTTGGACCAGCATGTAAGACATCGCCTTATTCCCCAAGCGTCATTCAGATAAGACAAGCATTAATACAGGAATGGAATAACATTGCACAAGCCGAAATCAATACATTGATCCGATCTATGTGCCAACGATGCCAGGCCTGCCGTCATGCTTAGGGTGGTCATACCCGATGTAAATTTGTGATTTTGATTATCGACTCCTTCTGAATTTCAACTACCATTTCACTACTTTTGGATAAACCCTTAGCAATATTTTTTCACAAGCAATCGCAATAAAATACCCTTTTAATACATCTTAATCCACTGTAATCCTGATTATCATATTTGTGTGTATTTGCACTTGAATACAAGGCATGTCTCATATTGTGTTCAGTACATATAATGTAATCTGATTGATTTATTATCTCGGTTGCATGACTTAATTATATCGTTTGCACCACATTCATGATTTAGTTACTCGTGCGCACGACTAAGTAACTCGTGGTAAAGACAAAGTATATCGTGCTCATCACTTTTTGTGCGCACGACTTAGTAACTCGTCCGCAAGACATAGTATCTCGTATGAACTAGATAAATCAAACACATCTATGTCATTTCTGTGCCACCGTTACCATGCGCTCTACAAATAAGTATTTTTTCACGTACATATTAAGTTATAGCGATACGTCCAACAGTACTAACAACCATATTGTATCGTCGTGCAATGTAGTTACTATGCATCTGTAAATATTTTGTTGTGAAATAAACTCTTGCCAAACATTCCGTGTTGTTGTTTGTTTCGTCGAAAACGGCAATTTAAACAGATTGAACTATATCTAGCTATTTTTTGTTTTGTTTCTTTGTTCGGTTTTTAACTCGTTTTTTATCTTTGGGGTGTGCATGGAAGCAAATGGGCTTGTTTGAAGAAAACAGTCATGACGTCTGGATTCAATTGATTGATTTGAACAGTCAAAAATTCTACATGAAATATATTGTTAGCAGTACAAACGGAGCTATTTGTGATGAATAGCTAGAGCCTTTTTGTGTTCGCTAAAACAATTAAGAACTCACTCATTTATTTCGTTTGTTTATAACGTACGCAAACCAATCAATTTAATCTTTTAAATGTTATATCATCGGTTAATTAATAACCAATGTAGAATGAAGCATTTTAATGTTATGGAGTATGTTCATGATATTACTTTTTTCCTATATTCAATATCACCAGTAATCAGTTTCCCTTCGACTTGTGGATTATAACCAAAAGGCCATGTCTCTCCGCCAATATCACTTAGATTTAGTGTTCGCTTTATTGAAGTGTTCACACGGTAGTGAATGAACCAAATAATATATGCCAAAGTTATTAGGATTTGCTTAACTTTTACAATGTTATTTAATCATTACATATAAATCAAACAAGTGAACTTGAATAATTTACATTGTAATTGAATTAATTTATAATTGTTTTCCTTTTTTTAGTTAAAAAGCTGTCTGTTTATGAAATAATGTAAAAATGTTTTACTCTTACGAGGGTTTAATCTGCAAATAAGTTGAATAATTAAAGGTACTTTTTAAGTATGTATTCAATCGTAAAGATATTGCAAGGAAATCATAAATTTAATAGATCTTATTGTACTTGGAACTCAAATCTGTCAATGCAACTGATGAAAGGAGTAACTCGTGCGAGTTTTATTTCTTAATATGAAATGACATCAATTGTATAAAGAAGCAAAACTTGATAACACATCTAGTTAAAGATTAATAAAACAGAAATCATTTTATATTTTGTCATTTATATATCATTTTCTCATCACGTTCAAAAAATGCTCAGAATATTTCTTCAGTGTATTTTTCTTGTACTTCGGGATCATTGATGTTAGCACTATTAAGTGTTGAGAATTGAATACCGCTCAAGCCGGTGCTAGGGGGCGTGAGAGATGTTGCACTTTACATTATTCCTCATGGACAGACCCAATCAAATCGAGTCTGCAATTTTCTTGTATATTTTTTTGTGATTAATGCTTCCGAGGGATCACTTGTTTCCAGATTTCAAGGCATTTGTTTACATGATCATGAATAATTCAATTTTATTTTTCACATGATATCAATATAAATGGTATAGATATGCTTAAGTGAAATGAAGAAAACTTTAACATTATAGTTAATAATAGTTTTGAATTAACGGGCTATGTCATTAAACAAATTTACCATAACAAAAAAAAACAGCATATCAGACAGAAGTTACATTTTATGTTACTTGATTAACCTGTACTTAATTATCATAACAAATTGATTAAAATTCATTGCCGTAAATGAAGCCTATAAAATCAATGTATTTGTACTCATGACATTGTTGAATTGAATAATAATCGATTTTTATTTGTTTAGGTCGTCAGACCAAACAAATAATGGTAGCGAAATTTCAGATCCTGATGTTCTTATTTGCAAATACCGAAAGTAGTCCAAACTCCTCGAAGCGTTACTTCCCTACATATGTACACTAACGCCGAAAAATTCATGGTAGATCACTGCGTAAAGATTGTCAAATGACAGGCGCATTAATTTTCGTAACTAAAAAATAGTTTCCGGTTGGTCGAAGATTTCTTATATTGTTTATATTCAGCTCTATGATTATTTACTTCAGTGTTAAACAAAAGGTTAACCGTGAACAAGATATATCGACATTAATAAGGGTTACAAACTTTAATTTAGAATAATATGGTAGTCTTCAGTTATCTTATAGCTCCCCGTGATCGGGGGGTTTACACGCTCGCTTTGGAAGCGAGAGGACTGGAGTTCAAATCCCAGTTCAGGCAACTCGTTTTTGTTGTTGTTTTTTTAAGCCAAATCAACAATGAATTGAATATCAGTGCAGTGTGCAATTAGTTTATAGCCAATTTACTATAGTTATAACACTATACAAACAAATTGGTTTATAATCTCACAACCTTCACCTTTCTTACCTTCTGAGACCCAAACAAATTCAGCGCCTTCTCTGCTTTGATTTGTATATAGCGCTAATTTCAGTGGAGTGTTAAGAGTACGTTTGAAAGCAAGTATTCGTATCTAATTTGCAATTCATTTCCATCATTTTATTGTTGGTTAAACTTTACTAGTGTTTACAAAAGTTGTTTATGTAAAAATATATGGAATCATACCTAATAAAGGATTAAATATTTTGCTTAAACTTTTAAAGTGAATTATATGGTTACTATTATCTTAATCAAACAGGTTCGTTCAAAGTCGTGTCAAACAAAATAACCCTGATAACTCTTGTATCAGTAGTTGAATGTATTTACATGTAATATATTTGCATTTAATCCATGATATTCGTTTTCGTTAGTAGTACATGTAAGAAGTGTTAGTTAGAAACATCGAAAAATGTCGTTTGAACTTTTAAAGACAATTAAAAAACGATTCCTTCGAGATTGAAATCACATACATCCGATTTATATCATCCAAATTATCCAAGTAGTTTTCTAACCATTTTGTCAAAGAGAATCACCATTACCATTAAAACATATTTAAAATAAACAAATAAAAATGTGCTAAAATTTTCAAAATAATTTCAAGACTAATACGATTTTCTTCTGTTTCTATTGTTAGTGTTGCTGTTGGTTGTAAATGACAAAGTTGACTTATATTTTATTTGATGACCAATTAACAAACTTATGATTTCGTTCCTTTCTTTTATTTGATATTTTAGTCTTTATCTATATTGCATTGTCTGATGTATCAAATGTCATCCTCAATTTAATAGAATTCATTCTTTAGGCAATAATCAATGTAAAATAACCAAATTGTATTGTATCTTGTCTTAGACTGGAACATATATTGCTTAAAATAGCATAAGTACACATGATAAAGGCAACTACATATTGAAAACTGATTCACTATTAAAAGCAATATTCAGTGCTATAAATGTTATATTGACCATGACAAACAAAATCAATTTGAAATCAAGATTTCTGCAGAAAAAATGTAAATGAGATTAAATTTCAGTCGGTCATCTTTAAAACAGGATGGAAATTTCATGCTTGCTTTCGTTATCAGATGCTAGACCGCTATATCAAGTAAGTGACTTTAGTGCATGTGATCTCTGTTTTAAACAGTCAATGCTAAATGCTGAAATATCATTTCTTATAAACAAATAAAGGAACTAGTACACAATCTATTGACACTGCCGAAAAAGACAGTTGTGCTTATAAAATTGTCAAATCTAAATGCATAATAAACTGATGTACAAGGAGGATACTTCTGCTTCACATTCTCCATGCAAAAGTATAATTTGTAAAATGATTATCGCTGTATTGTGCACTCTTATCATGCAAGATATGAATGATAAATGTACAATTGTTTTACCATCATGATGGAAATGCCATATGGAATAGACAAAATAATCTCTCTGTTAATGTACCTGTGAATCAATGTGATAATTTCTAAATTTGATAGAAAATAAGTATTTATATTGGTTCGGAATGTAACACATGTGAATTGCCACTGTCCAACAACACTGTTTAGCCAGAGTTTTGAAATTAGATAGTTGTTACTTTGTGAATTGCATTCCAATATTCATGTTTTTATTCTTAATAGGCTATAAACCTTTTATAATGTAAATCGTATACAAACGTAATAATAGGAAATGAAGAAATTTATTAAATATGTACGATCATATTGGCTTTGTCATAATAATATATCTGTGTAAAGTAAGAATTGATAAATTAAGTACGTCATCCATTCGAAAATGAGTGCCCGTCAAAAAAGTGATCTTGGGTTGTTTACTTTAATAGTGGCCGCTACTCCATATTGATCGATGTGTTTGTAAAATATCCATACATCAATCATTTTCGGCCAGACGCCACGAATATTTATTTCAATGTAACGAACATCTTTGATCAACTTCAATACAAACATATCATCGAGCTAAATAGAGTAATCTGTTTGATGGATCAAAAGTAGTCAATCAGATACATTGTCATTTTACCCTTGTATAATGATGATCACTTGACGTACATTGGCACTGTATCAAATTTAACAATTCACTGAAAGTATGATTTATTTAGAAGCTTTAACCTTTCTATGTTTAAATTGACCTGGTCTATCAATCAGTAGTGATCTAATGTATATAAACTGGCACAAAAACGAAATGACTGAACACATATAATGCGTAGAAAAAATAATCATAAAATTAAACATAACGTCTTTCCGATTATAAATCTTTCTCCATTTTAAGATTATAACAAATCTTAAAAAAACAATTTACTGAGAGATGTTGCATTTTTACATTATTTTTTATGAACAGACTCAGTCAAACCTGTCAGATTCAAACTGCAGTCTTTATATGAAATTGGTGTTTTTCATTGCTTCCTAGGGAAGACCGGTCCCCATTTCCAAAGTTTTTCTTCATGAAATTACCCAATGCAATTTCTATCTAAAATGTTGGATTTTACGTTATTTTGTGCAGTTTGCACGAAACAAAAGTGTAATCAAAAGCTCAAATTATATAATATGATAATCTAAACTGTTTAACCCATGACTCATGAAGGTGTGTGAGATGCTAATTGACAATATATAAAATAGATAAATACAGAATCCCTAAAGAAAGCCCAACACGGCAAAATTGAAAATGTTGCAGGCTCGGTTTGATTGAGCCTGTTCATGGACGGTACTGGAAAGTGCAAGTTACCGTCCACGCCCCCTAGCACCGGCTTAAGCAGAATTCAACATTTAACATGAACTGGTAAAATTTAGAATTTTGAAACATTCGCAGATGTGTTCATATGGCGGTTATCATGGAACCTTCAATGTGACACGTTAGTGCCATTCCATGAAAAGCGGCATATGGTCCCCAAGTAAAATAATGCGTGTGCCCTAAACGAGAAACAATGGGCGGAACTAAATAAAATGGAATTTTGAAAGGGGATCTGAGGTTATGAAGCCTGCGTATCACAGATAAGACGTCAAAAGACAAATTTAAAAAGCAGGCAACATATACTAAGGGTGATTCAACATTATTCAAGTAGGAATATTCAAGGGTGATTCAACATTATTCAAGTAGGAATATTGGAACCATTATCATAAGTTCCATTTAATACATTTAGCAAGAAAGATCTGTAAATGTAAGCATCTAGTGCTTTCATTTACAGATCTAGTTGCGTTCACTGAACGCCGCCTTTCCTTGTTGATCTTGTTTATCATATTTAACATGTTATTATTTTTATTTATAAATGTACGAGTATATGCCTCTATAGTTTATATTATGTAAAAACTTAATTTACTTAATTCACTTAATATAATGTCATGAAATAAAAGGAGTTAGTTTCAAATAAATTTGTACATTTGTAATGAACTTCTAAAAATAAATGTCTTAACATGTACAGACTCAATAAAAACCGAGTCTGCAATTCTTATGTAATTTTGTTGTGATTAATGCTTCCGAGGGATTACTTTCTTTCAAGATTTTTAACCTAAGAAATAATTTTCAAAGTTTCTTTTTCCTTCTGGTTTTTAATTTGAGTTTTCATCTTAAACGTTAGATAAAATATGTTTGTTTCAGTGAATATAGAACTATTTTCACGAGCGCTTAGATATATTTCATATTCACCACACAAGAGCGCAATATTTATCTGCCTTTCAACTGAATTAAAATTTATGCATTTCACTACCCTATTTAACCTAGTAAAACACTTTCGTATTGATTATAACAAATCTCATCAATAGAATTGTTTGTTTACTACACATAATTTAATTTGTTCTTTCGTAAAGTCGATCTTAATATCTGTAGACGACATTATTGTTATTTAATTACAACAGCTTGTTGTCTGGTGCAATAGGAGAACACTGAAATGTTATGTTTAGATTGTATGTCGTATTTTGTGAATATAATTTCATTTCTCCGAATAGATATAGGTGGCTACAATTGAAACATATCAAAGAGGACATGGGTTAATACAATAAAACAAAGAAAACCAGAGAAATAACTGCATTATCTTTTAAAACGATTTTTAAAGCCATTGTTTAGATTGTTCCCCCTTTCAGTATTCGTACATACTTTGTTTATTAAGTACTTTGTACATTGTATGTTGATATATACCGGAATTTAATTATACTGTACACAGCATTTAATATAATCATTTTGATTTAAGAAATCAAATATTATATTAATCAAATAGATGTACATGATAATACTCATTTATGTCAAAGTGAAAAAGAAAAAATAATTAACAAAGAAACTATCTTGAATTTCTTTTATTCATTTGAACCATAACACATTAACTTGCATAGATTCCCACACTGGTTATCAAACAAGAACATGCTCCAATACACTGTAGTTCTAGCTGTCATAACTCAAATGCCCCAGTGAAATATGACGGATATGAACAAATTAAACACAATATTAAATTAATCTCATGCTTTGACGTTAAAAATATGCTATACAAGTTCCTAAATGTTGTAAGTTTTAGTGTCAAATCATACTTTATATCCTCAAAACTACCAAATATCGTCACATCATTAAGTTTTACTTTTTCGTCCATATAACAACATTATTTATGTATCATTGTTAGATCGGATATATAAGAAAATTATTCATGCTTTATAATATATTACAATGAACAATGCTCCAATTGCATATGAAATGTTCCAGTCTTATTCAATGCTTGTGTGGTTAAATAAATAAATAAAATCATGATGTGTAGAAAGAAAATATAGCATGATTCATACAGGTATATCGGTTTCGTCAGTTAGGAATTGCATTACTTTTATTGTTGAATATTTTTAAATCTTAATTCTTTTCAATTCGCAAGCATGATGTGGGCCAAGATCACAGAGGGAACAAGCAGTTAATATGGAACTTTTATCACGAGCGCTTAGATATATTTCATATTCACCACACAAGAGCGCGATATTTATCTGCATTTCAACTGAATTAAAATTTATGCATTTCACTACCCTATTTAACCTAGTAAAACACTTTCGTATTGATTATAACAAATCTCATCAATAGAATTGTTTGTTTGATTGGGTTTTACGTCACATCGAGACAGTATAGGTCATATCGCGACGTTCCAGCTTTACTGGTGGAGGGAGACCTCAGGTGCCCCTCCGTGCATTATTTCAGGCACGCACGGGCACCCGAGTAGAACCACCGACGTTCCGTAAGCTAGCTGGATAGCTTCCTCACATGCAAGAATCCAAAGTCGCTGTCGGGATAGAATTGTTTGTTTACTACACATAATTTAATTTGTTCTTTCGTAAAGTCGATCTTAATATCTGTAGATGACATTATTGTTATTTAATTACCACAGTTTGTTGTCTGGTGCAATAGGAGAACACTGAAATGTTATGTTTAGATTGTATGTCGTATTTTGTGAATATAATTTCATTTCTCTGAATAGATATTGTTGGCTACAATTGAAACATATCAAAGAGGACATGGGTTAATACAATAAAACAACGAAAACCAGAGAAATAACTGCGTTACCTTTTAAAATGATTTTTAAAGCCATTGTGTAGATTGTTCCCCCTTTCAGTATTCGTACATACTTTGTTTATTAAGTACTTTGTACATTGTACGTTAATTTATACCGGAATTTAATTATAATGTACACAGCATTTAATATAATCATTTTGATTTAAGACAATCAAATATTATATTAATCAAATAGTGTACATGATAATACTCATTTATTTCAAAGTGAAAAAGAAAAAATAATTAACAAATAAGTTATCTATAATTTCTTTTATTCATTTGAACCATAACACATTAACTTGCATAGATTCCCACACTGGTTATCAAACAAGAACATGCTCCAATACGCTGCATGATGTGGGCCATGATCAAAGAGAAAACAAGAAATTATTAACAGAAATTAAAAATGAAACAGCGGAAACACAACCCATGAGAAAAAATAAATAAAATTAATACATCTTTGACGTAAACATCACATCAACTTTTTGCAAAATGAGCTGACTATTGTACTAATGCGTATTCTATAACTACTGCTTCTCAGAAAAAGATATTGTTAAATACTACATATATTTAAGTCTTAAAGTCCAAATCGGCAAAAAAAGAACTCAAAATTCTTATTATGTAATGGATTCCTAAATTGCATAAAAACCTTACAAGGTCAGATTCATGCTTATTCTACTTCTTGCATTACAAATAAACTATCTATTTATTTGACGTCTTCTCTGACTGCCATTAGGACCCATGTTATTCAATATTGTGATACAGTCTACGAAAATACAGGAAAACATCTCTTTTGGTCGATTAAAAATTCTAGTGAAAGTTTAGAAAAATACAAAATTTAGAAATATTAAGCTTCGACCGTCAGTACATACGAATTTTCTACCCTGTATACAGCACTCCTAGGTTAACCAATTGATGAAACACTATTTTCCCTTATTTAGATGGCTTTTGCACGGGAAACAGTTACGTTTCTCGCATGTAATTCTTAATTGCACACCTGGTCGCCGATTCGTTTTTGTATTGCTATGAAAGACACTTTCCGTAAAACGTCTCTCTCAAGATACACAACAAGACGTAATCAAAGATGGCACTTCCCGTTACTTTGGTGACATATTTTTAATTTGGATTGTATTGACTGATAAAATAGTATCTAATATCTATTCTATATATCTTAAACTGACTAAAATAAATTATAGAAATGTTGGTACATCAGTTTTGGATCTTCATATGACAGTCAATAATAATAATTTTGGTACATCATTTTTGGATCTTCATATTACACTCAATTACAAATTAACAATACTGTTCGGAGAGATGACAGTAAATTATCTACATTTAGAGCGTGACATTGTCCGTGCAACAACTTACTTGATATATATACATATATATCCATTATCAGCTAATTATATTCGCTAGAGCTTGTAGTCACGAAAACGATTTTAACAAACGGAACAATTTCATTACTAGCTGTTTTTCAAATAGCGCTACCGCTATCATAAATTACGGAAATATTATATTAGGTTTTATAATCGTAATTTCTATTGAATTATCAAAATTCAAAAGCGATTTGAAAACTCTTCTGCAACTAGGAATGAGCGAATCTGACTTTTTTTGAGATGTGATTTACAATCTTCCGAGATAATTTTATGCTGTCTTCACTTGACTAATTAAACGTTTTATTAAAAGAGGTATGGCCCTACTTTTTTTTAAAACATACCGCATGCTTAGTGTTGAATCGCTTTACAGTTGGATACCACGCTTTCCTCTTTTGATTATATCTGACTGACCAAATGGGAAGCTATGATGGACAATGTTTTTCTTCTGTGTTTATGTCTTGTTCTGCTTGGTGTCCTGTTGGGCTCCTTGCCGGTGCAACCTGTGTTAAGGAACGCTTTCACTGAATGATTATATATATTATTTGATTTTCAGATAAATTTCACTGTCCTTCAAAATATAACATTCGGATTTCACTAAATAAATAAATCATCTTCTATCTGGTGTGTTTTTAAGAGTTATTACTCTAGTTAAGTCATGGATTTTTTACAGACACTAATTTCTTTTTGTTATTACAAACATTTATTGCCGGGAGAAACAATAACGCTAAATTTGAGAAGTTATAGATTGAATTTGACAGACGAAGTAAAGGAAGACGACTTTATCAAATAAAATGAAATTATCAAATACAGCTAGAGACATGTATTGAATTCCTGCTAAGAACAGAAGCATTGAAGTAGAAGATAGATGAATTTCAATCTTCCATAATTGTTCTACATTGATTTAATGCCAGCTTTTATTATTCATTTGTATGTCCTTTGTTACAATACAAACAACCCTTAATGCATGTTGTGCTTTCTTTCTTACGTTACTTATCACTTATAAAAACTTATTAATACAATTTTTTAATCATGCTAAAACGGATACTATGCTAATTTTAATTAAAAAGACTTTTTAAACTGACAAAATGCGGCCTGCATCTGTATCTTTTTAATTGTTTTGTGAAAAAATGTATTATTTTTTCTTAAAAGCACTGAAGTTTTAATATGTTTAATTTTTTATTCGTTAAATGGAAGAGAATTTCTATAGATATATCTCAAATTCTAACATTTAGTATTTTCCTAGTGGTCTACATAAGAAGGTACTAAATGGGTACGTTTAGCCAAGTATATATTTTTGTTTTATATTTTATTTTTAGCAAGAATAACACTGTCAATGCGGTTACTTTTATGTTTATAAGTGTTCAGAAAGCAGATTTACATAAAGAATCACCGCCTGTTGATGAGTTGACTGGTGAAGACAGTGCAAGCAAGGATGGTGAAGTGGGGAAAATAATCTGTTGGGTTAGTTATCACAACCAGCTTCAGCCACAGTGTCACAATAGTATTGCTTCAGAATGTACAATCACAAGACTTTAATATAGTATAATTAATTTAGTAAAGAAAAAGATGTGCAACAATATTTATTCTTATGCCATTTAAAATGAAAAACATAAAACAAAACTTATAATATTAGCCGTTTTCAAAATTGTCACTGCATTTTTCAGTAAATCACTATCACAAATCATTATATGCAACCATCGAACGAAATGTGGTGCTCTTTGGACAGGAAAAGGTTCATAACCAAATGTTTTCAATATCATTTTGTAAAACACAGAGATTGTTGAAGAGTTTCATATTCTGTCGAAATAAAGCTGATTCACTGTGTAATGATCTTGATTGAAGTTCTACGAACGAATTGGTGACGCGAACCGGTAAAGGAACGAATCAATGACTTTTGTATTATGATACTTTTCAAGATATCGTTTCTACTGTTTTATATGATTTACATGTGTGTCATACATTATCTACGCCGCAGAGGCAAAATTGTCAATATTTATTCGAAATCTTACCAATTTATACTAAATGTATATATTTGTAGACATTGACTATATAATCAAATATTTCAACATTAAAATTACAAAATCTTCCACTCTCTTCGTTTGTTTTATAACTGTACCTATTGGATGATATTTTTGCACAAATGTTTTGAAACTTAATGAAATCAAACAAAAGTTAAATTGCTCGTATATTTATATGTTAAAAATACAGTCTTGACTTAAACACATAATGATTCAGTTTAAATTGTTATAGTCGGAAAGCATGCCTGTTTACGTTAAACAATTGTTTCAGTCTATTATACTCTCTGCAACAGCCATAGTTCGTTGTCCGTTGTTATTTTTTCTTTTTGTATTTGTTGTTTGAGAAATATCATTTTTCTTTTCTCGATCACAAATCATCATCTTTCTAATTCTATTGAATTTTATCAGTATTTTGATACATTATCTTGTCAGATATAATCCCAACCAGTCTCAATTAGACGCCTGTGTTTCTCTAACACTGTAATCAATATCTGTTAATCAAATTGTGATATCTCATTGTCGTCATCATTTACATTATCGGACAGTATAGGAAAGTCTGGCAATAATCCATCTTAACATAACAATGAAAGACTTCAATTTTATATCTAAGTTTAAAGGTAAAAGAATTCACTCTTTTTAAGTTAAGATAATTTGCGATATGTCTACAGTATAATTTATTGCGAAATTGCCATTTTCATGTTGCAAGACGACATTGGCATTTATTAATACTGTTATTAAAATGACATTGTTTAAATTGGCGAACTAATGACATTTATGTACACAAGGAAAGTTTAAATTTTCTGCAAAGTATCAAATTTTCGTTTGAATTGCAACAAATTTTAATACATCAACAGCACGCGTGGGCTTTCTCTTGGATTTTCATTACAGCATATTGCAAATGCTTGTCTTAAATCTATTTATTAGAAGAAATTAATCCCTGTGTCTGGTACGTTTGATGAATTTGACCCACGATGACGGATCATTGTGCTGAATACGATCTAACATTTTGGCGATATTCTGGTTTTAAAAAATAGTCATTTCTTGTTTTTGTGAGCTATAAAAACATGTTGTTTACACTACTGAAAATTATAGTCATTACTTAAAAATATTTTGAGGGCAAGACATTTTATTTATACAATATTAGACAAAAAAAGATGTGTTAATTAAATTCAATTTAACATTTGCAAATGAACTATGTTTTGACAGCAACTCGAAAAGAAAAGATATCATATAATCAGCATTTATAACTTTGATTTAGTAACGTCGAGGACTTCTAATCCAGTTACCTCTCTGGCGTGGGTTCGATCCCCTGGAGATGCTTTGGTAGTTTAGCATGGAGGAAGGTAGTCTAGTACTGGTGTAACTCTCCAGGAACGAGGGTATACTGTTGGGAAAAGGCGTTAAATGAAACAAACAAACAAACAAACAAAATAACGTTTTTTTTACTTGAAATGCTTTTATCAGTTAACCGTTAAACAAGAACTTTATTTTTCTTTAAATGGTCACGTAATCAATGACAGTATTAACTAGGAGATATTTATAGTTTATACAAGATGAACCTTGTGATAACAATTGTTTCAGTGGGAAATATGTCATGATGGCAATTCATTGATATAGATGCTTATTGATAAACATTAATATGAAAAGAAATATACGAAAGTACATTGCTATGATAGTTTCAACATCAAATTTATTGCTTTTAATTTACGTAAACATAAGGAAGAGATTTCGTATTCAGCTTGTCGACGGACTGATAAAAACAATTAAAACGGTCACAATTAAACATTTTTTTATAAACTTGAAAATGAACTATCAAATACTTTTTATGTCAGCAATGTATTAGTCTCTGGTCCTGACGTAAGATTGAACCATAATTATTTTACATTAAAGCACTTGTAACTTCTTAAAATAGGTCATTAAGAGCAAATTCAGAGTGGTTTATTTGCTACTGAACGATTTGAATATTTTTCATCTAAAAACGACACTGGCAAATTATCAGTCATGTTCACAAAACGATTCATTAAGTCTATTATTATGATAGAGATGTTACGTTAAAAGGTTTACAGATAGTTACAGTTCCTTATAGTTATTTATAGATAGTAAATTATATGATATTTGACAAAAACACGATGATATCGCTGTTTGTTGATGGTAACAGAAAATAATAAATGATGATATATTTTGTTAATTACTTTAATGTAAAAAAAGGAATAAACGATAGAACTTTGTAAAATTGTCTGGTTTTGTAGTTGACATGCTTATACTTTAGTCAGTTTATTCTTGACCTACTAATATTGTAATGATAATAACACATAAAATGTAGCACTGGCAACAATTTTAATTTAGGGAAAACAAAATAGATTTTTTTCCTGTACCCGGATAAAGACGACAAGTATGCATGGTCACTTTACCCATCGGCTGAATACCTGTATGTAAAACGATATAAAGGTTTGTGTGTCAGTATAACTGTCATATATTATATATATTTATTATAGTGTTCGTGTCGTTATTGTAATGATGTCTTAGTTAGCAAAAGTAACAATACTAAATTATTGCAACCCAAAATGTTTCATGTAAATGACAACCATTATACTCTTATTAATACTGAACAATGCAGAACATTTTACAATCAGATAGGGGTCACTGCGAAAAAGACATGGATATACGGAAGTGTACGGAATTCCGTATATCATTAATATACGTGTAAGAATACGGGAAACTTGAAATACGGAGATGTACGGGACCGTATATTATATCAGTCCGTATATGACTAGTATACGAACTCCGTACACTCGTAATATACGGGAATTTTGATATACGAAGTCCGTATTTTACTAATATACGGAATTTTTAAGACATATCCGTATATTACTAAAATACGAAATTCCGTATTCGTGCAAATACGGATTCTGTATATAGAAATAGCGAATGATACCGTCAGTGCACAGAACGTGTAAGACATCCACCTGTAGCATGCAGACGCGGTATTCTAGCTCAAATACCGCTGTGTTATAGCGAATACTTTACAATTGCGATTGGCGATTAGATAGTACGTTTTTGTATTTTGCATCTATGGTGAATCATGTTATTTTTGTAATTTCTTTTTTCATTATCATTATAATATTTTATAATGATGAGCCAAACATGAGAAAATGATAAATTTGAAATTGTGATGTTCAAAACATGAATTAATTATATTAAAAATCGTGAATCTGTGAAGTTGAAATCGTGAAAGTTAAAATAATTGTTGAAATCACGAAGATAAGTTCGGATTTGTCCACAACAGCATTTAAATTTTACGTTAATATAATACATGTACTTGCATATGTAAATAAAAATCAACAATGATATCTCATTAATTAATTAATTAATTCATTCATTCATTCATTCACTGAATCAATCAACCAATCATTCATTCATTTATTTATTTATTCATTCATCATTCATTCATTCATTCATTCATCCATCCATCCATTCATTCATTCATTCATTCATTCATTCATCCATCCATCATTCATTCATTAATTCATTCATACATTCATTCATCACTCATTTATTCTTATATTTATTTATTTATTTATCTATTTATTTATTTATTTAATAAAATAGGCTATACATAATATAATACTTGTACTTGCATATGTAAATAAAAATCAACAATGATATCTCATTCATTCATTCATTCATTCATCATTCATTTTCATTCATACATTCATTCATTCATTCATCCATGCATCCATCATTCATTCATTCATTCACTGAATCAATCAACCATTCATTCATTCATTTATTCATACATTAATTCATCATTCACTCGTTCATTCATTCATTCATTCAGTTCATTCATTCATTCATTCATTCATTCATTCATCATCCATCCATCATTCATCATTCATTCATTCATTCATTCATTCATTCATTCATTCATTCATTCACTGAATAAATCAACCAACCATTTATTCATTTATTCATACATTCATTCATCACTCATATATTCTTATATTTATTTATTTATTTATTTATTTATTTATTTATTTATTTATTTATTTATTTATTTATTTATTTATTTATTTATTTATTTATTTATTTATTTATTTATTTAATCTTTTATTTCAGGAAACATAAAGATTTGCGTTTTTGCATAGAAATCTTATGAAGTTCCGAATTCCCCAATTTTGATTCTTTCCGCGCGGTCTCATTTATGACATAATATTGTGTAATAGCCACGTGCTGTATTTTGCGATAATCGAAGCCAATACTGATTAAGCCAGATATTAAGGTTTT
>NW_026865997.1:0-17062 GCF_026571515.1 Ruditapes philippinarum
TTTAAAGATCATTCTAAGGTAGGACGAATCGTCTCTAATCTGAAGTGAACCATCAAAAAAGTGGGGCGAACGTTCTTGGGCGAATCATCAGTGGGGCAAATCATTATCAATTCAGCATTTTTCAGGTTTTCAATAAACACAACGTCAATACGGAACAATATCAATTTGTATATGTAAATTATTCAATTAAAATAATCCGCTAAGCATTGCAAGTTGTAGCTAATCCGCAATTTTCAGTGATAATCTTGAGTCATTAGTGATTCTCGCGAAAACCAGTGACATTCCAAATAAACACTCGTAAGCGTTTAGCGGTTATGTTTTTCACTAAGAACAACACACAAACCTACATTTTACATTTTTCTGTATTAGTGATTTTTGACTGTTATTTTTCTGTTTGTTTGTTGTTATAACCAGTTGCATATTATATGCATTGGTTTAATAAAAACTGAACTGAAACAGTATGGTTTTTGCTAAAAAGCACCAGTAATATAAGATCATTGCGGAGGCACCAACGAAGGGAGGTTCGGAAACATTCGTCATTTTACTTAATGTATCGGTATAAAAGTACTAAATCTTTAACATAATATTAGAAAAATATAAAAATAATGAAGAATTTTATATTTGGAAGGAAGTTTATATTTTATTGTAGGTATTTATGTTATAAAATGAAGTTACAATGAAAGACAAAATTTCTCGTTTCCTTCTATGTTTAAAAGAGATATTTAAACTGCAAATGTGATTTAAAAAGGACACATCGGAGGTACCGGTATCTGTTTGTGAAGAAATATATAAAGCCTATTTATTATTTTTAAGAGGACATCAACCGAAATATTATCTTCATGTGTAGTTTTTTGTAAATGAGTATGTAAACCCTAAAAATGATTACACAGAGTGCATCAAGCATGGATAGTACTTAAATGTAATTTTAGATAAACCTAAAAGACGGTACTAAATTTGGCTTCCAGTGAGGATACGTCTTTCGAAATGAGTACTTAGATTTTATGGATGATTGTAAATAAGACATCCAGCGAGGGTAGGTCTGGGTATTTATAAAATGTCTAATAATAATAATTTAAAACAGACACCATCTAACGGGAGTAGCGGTTTGTTAATAGTCAACTATAATTATGAAACATTAATATCTTTTTAAATTTTTTACATCCAGTGATGGAAGGTGTTTGGATATTTGAAGTATCTAAAGCCACAATATCATTTTCATGTAGACATCAAGCCAGAGAAGGTCTATCTAAATGGTATTTAAAGCCATATCATGATTCTAAGCGTTAGTGGGGGTAGGTCTTTAATTGTGTATGGCTATCCAGTGAGAGAAGATCTCTTTAAATGGGTATATAATGCTATAATATGATTCTAAAGGGGCCATCCAGTGAGAGTTGCCCTTTGTAAAAGGATATGTAAAGCTAAAATATGATTAGTTGACATCAAATGAGAGAAGGTCTTTGTAAACCGATACATTACATGAAATGACGAATGTTTCCGAACCTTCCTTTGCTGGCGTCTCCATAAAAGAACTACCTTTACTGGTTGGTTTTTAGCTATTACCCATGCTTACATGGACGCAGTCATTTTGATTTGAATTAACCAATTAAATCTCATATTAGAAAATTGTGATTTTATCCCATACAAAAATATTTTAATTATACAATATTTTTTTTTAAATATAGAACAAAATTTATGCTGTTTTTTTTTCAAATATATGGAACATTATTGCAGCATATATTCATTTTTATGAACAAATATTTCGAAGGATTGAATAAATGTTAGGTTAAATAACATAAAATTGAAATTATACATTCAATATAAATATTAAATATAGAACAAAAATTAATTTATTGAATTTTGCAATGTTTAACATGCCATAATAGGCGTTATGAATAATGTGAAATTATCGACATGCAATTACCTGCATTTCGTGTAACGTTATAAAACATTAACATGTTTATATAGAAATTGTCTATTATGTAATCAAAGTGGAGTAGTAAAGTTTGCATATGATTAATGTGAAACTAACTATCCGTTTGTTCATGAAAATGGAAGTTTCAACATAAAAAATAATAGTTTATACAATGTTTTTACTTTACTAAGGGATCGCAATCCTATATAAAATACATTTTTATGAAAATCAGTATGTAAGCCGTGATGTTTTGGTTCGCAAACAAACATGCGAATAAATAATATAAAAAGTGAATAATATAATTGCAAGAACTTGATTTGCAATCTAGCTTGAATAAATATAGTTAAACCAAAATCCGTTCAATGGATAAACATTCTGACCAAATTGCAAATTTTTCTCACTAACTATATAATTAAAGGATTTTTTTTGGATTGGGTTTTACGTCACATCGACACAGTATAGGTCATAAAGCAACGTTCCAGCTTTACTGGTGGAGGAAGGCCTCAGGTGCCCTTCCGTGCATTATTTTAGATCAAAAGGGCACCTGAGTAGAACCACCGACGTTCCGTAAGCTAGCTGGATATCTTCCTCACATGAAAGAATCCAAAGTCCCTGTCGGGATTCGAACCCACAGCGGTGAGGGGCAAGTGGTTTGAAGTCAACGACCTTAACCACTCGGTCACGGACGCCCCTTTTTCTTATTTAACAATATTCACGGTACATATCCATATCGGTACCCTCTTTGCTAAATCTACTAAAACGTTACCCTCTTTGCACATGCACACGCTATTCCCTGCTGAAAACAAACCAGCGATTGATAACAGTCCAATGAAATTTCATTGTAATTAGGAAAGCAGGTATGCCATGTGAAAAGCTGTATACCACGTAAAACTATATTGTTTTATATGTGTTTTTTTATAGTGTGCCCATTTTTGTCTATTTTTGCACATATTGCCTATATTGCACCATATAATCAACATGTCTAGCCTCGTCAACCGCACTGAGGTTTGATTATGTATTGCATGTGTTCTTTATATTTATATCATCTTCCGATTAATTGCAATAATTACATGTAGTAACAAATACATGTAAAATTCATAAAAACACCATACTTTTGGTTTTGCAGCTACACGTCTACCTTTTTGCTTTTAATTTCTTATTTCACAGGCATCCTCTTTAAGTAGGTACCATTTGACAAAATATCGCAAAGAGGCTATCAATATAAATATGCACGGTGTCTTACAAAACTTTGGTTTCAGTAGTTTTTAATCCTAATACAATTAATTATACCTCCAGACAAAAAAACAACACTGAGTTGTATTTGACATTTATTTCTCCTTAAAATCCTTCTTCTTGAATGTCATGATTTTTCACATACCCGTAATAGATTTTATTGTGTAAATTCACTCAAAGAACTCTTTCATACAATTCCATAAAAAACATCATTATTATTTGAAAGAGATAAACTTGTATTCTAGGATCTAATTGACTCATTTTCATTGTCATTTACAAACTTTAACATAACATTTTAAGCCTATTATAGCATTCGGCACGATATGGCCAGTTATGTGTTGACGTGCCGTAAAAATCCAAACAAACTTACAAATTGAAATGGAATATCAAGTGTGGAAGGGTTACCTTTTAAAGCAACATGTAAGAACAGTTTTATTCAATTATTTATTTGAAATTAATTAAAATGTTGATTGAAAAAGAGAAATTGTTATTTCATCATTTGACATTATTGATTTTCCTTAAAAAACTTGCAAAATTGCTTGATTACATTATGATAATAAGGATCAACTAAGTAGAGATCTCTGAATGAATCTTTTTGAGTTATCAAACACAGTTTCTAGAAACAGTAACAATATTTTAAAAAAGAAGAAAAAAATCCATGAAGTTTTAAATCCAAAATCGATTTGATATCAGATAATGTGTATGTAAATAATTAAGGTACCCGACGATAACAATCAATTTTGAAATATCGTTGATAATTTAAAATGCGCCAGTTTGGAATATATCACCGACGTTAACGACTAAATTCAATACAATGACATTTATTATTTATAATAAACCACTAACTTCTCAAGTTCAAATGAAACGATTCTAACAGGGTCTCTCACATATTCTATTCGAAACAGGTACCAGAGTTTTGTTACTATGCATATTTAATAAAGTTTTGTAAGTGAACTGGGATTAGTTTTCTCTCATATAGGAAAATATTTACTGTGATATCTAAAATATTGGTTGAAATTAAAGTAATCTTTGTCGGTATTATAAATTGACGGCAGTTATTTATGCCAAATGTCCCTTTGATGATAAAACACATTTGCATACTTTTTCACTTAGTAACCTACGTGGTCAATTCTTACGCATCAAAACTCCAAAACCGGTGTTAAATAGCCGATAAACACCGCTTAGACCGATGTCATTTCTTAATTTAATATTAGATCAGTGTTTTATATTGCATGTCGGCCTCCTTTCATCTACAAGTATGTTTTAAAGATATATATTATTCTATCTAGGTTTATTATATTGTCACAATTGGATAAGTTTTAGAATTTTCATTGATGCAAACAAACCTGATTAGTTTTTTTACCTGTTTCTTCTTTCTTTATTTTTATTGCCGGAAAAGTATTATCATGACACGTTTATGCTTTTGAACTTCTCTATCTAAATCATCTAGAAAATCGAAGGAGAATGACATACACTTTACTTATTGGTCCATCCTGGTGGGCTGTTGTGTATATAATTATGGTACTTACATGTTAAAAATAATATCATTTGATTCTATTTACTTTGGTTGACGTTTGTTAAATGACAACAAGCGATGTAATTGGAAATAATTGTTGCGCGTTAACAGACCAGTCAACACAACCAAATTCAATCGCATTTTTGGTGGTTTTAGCACGGATTCCAGTAGCAGGTTCAATGTGAAGAGAAATTCTAAACAAGTTAGTTATATCATGTATCATGTATCACATTTCTGATAGTTTGATACCGTTGAAATAAATGCAAGACTTTGGCGATATGTAGTTCGAAAGGGTGAATGTGTTTTAGACAAAAAAGGTTCATGGTTTCGTCTGAATTTCTCAAGTGGTAGTTAAAATGAAAGGTCACTTATTTATGCAAGACGTATGTAAAATAGTGTATGTTACGTTGCAAATCTTGACAAACATCTGCAATATCATTTTTGAGCCATTTGGTTATAAGGCATAAAGCTGAAGTGAAGCATGGGCAAAAATGTAGATGGTCACCGAGTTTTAGGTTATATTCTATTTAAATTCTAATGAAATAGCGGTTAGTCGTGGCATAATGATAAAGCCTGTAGAAATAAAATGGAAGTGATCTCATGTTTTTTGCTGGTGACAAAGGCATTTAAATCAAACGCAATTTTACGCAGACATAAATTCACGAAAACGAGCGTAGTGTACCGTAGATGACCATGATTATAATCGAATAATTGTTTTATTTGGTCTTGAACATATCGAACAAACTGAATGTGTGTAAGATTATTAATGAGACTTCTGTTAAAAATAATCAAGTAAGAGACCGACCGAGTTATTAAAACGTTATACTAGTAATCTGAACCCAGTCAAAGGTAAGACGTTTTTACCGTTAGCAAAGCATACACACTGGTTGGTTCCAATTCTAGTGATTTTATACGCTTACAGCTTCCAACAAAAAAGACTATAATAAATTCGTATAACCTAAATAATCAAGTTGACATTCAAATTGTAGAACGCTGGTACTTATAGCAACATATACAAAATAAGCAGTTTGATATTAATGTTGGAATTTACAAAGCACCAACAGAGTAAGAACGTAAAGTGACTTTTCAGCCTAACTGGTAAAAAAAGACCTCGGGTGCCTCTCCGTGCATTATTTCTGAAAACCAGCTACGTTCCGTAAACAAGCTGGACTATTTTTCTCATATATAATACCAAAGTCTCTTGTGGGATTCGAACCCACAACGGTGAGGGTAAGTGGATGGACACAAGTATGCAAATCAATATATTTAAAAGATGATTATTTTTATGCATTAAATGTAGTGTTTTTGCATTCTTTACTTTAATCAATCGCTTTTACAGTTTAATTTCAACAAAAAAAGGACATTTAAATTGACTCAGCAGATTAGGGACATTCCTTTCGGTCCCAAAGTACTACTTATATACAACATTTATTCTGTGATAATTGTAATATAATACCATTAGCAAGCTTAATTTTATTATGCATATACATTTTTTGACATTTAACGGTATTGTTGCGATATTTAACGATAAGGAAAAATCGTACGGCATTTAACGTTACAGTTGCGACATTTAACGGTAGTCAATATTGCAACTATTAACGGCGGTTACGACATTTAGCGGCCATGGTGCGACGTTTAGTGGCAAGTGAGACATTTAACGGCGCTACATGCGCAAACCAATATAACAGATGCACCTAACATTTGAAACGCATATTTCGTCATGAGTTGGCTAATTCGGGTAACTTCTTTAGGTCCCACAGTTATTAAATATATATAACCATTTACTATGTAGTAATTGTAATGTAATACCATCAGCAAGTTTAATTTTATCATGAATGTGTTTACATCTTGCGACATTTAGTGGTAGAGTTGCGACAGTTAACAGTAAGGGAAAATCGTTCGGCATTTAACGTTACAAATGCGACATTTAACGGCAGTCAATTTTGCGACATTTAGCGGTGGTTGCACGCGACTTGTCTTTTCTAGCACCAGTGTAAACAGTAGATACTCCTGTCTGGTATGCAAGAAAATACATTACATTCATGTAATCGCAAGTAAGGTACAAATTAAAATATAGAGGCTCCCATGTGCTTTTACTTGTAAGTCAGGGTACACCTTAAATTATATAGGCTCACAAGACAGGGTACAGTGATTGTGTTTATATACCGTGATTAAAATGTGTTAACTTTATGTTTGTATAACTCATATGCCGTAATGCAAAAAAATATATGCACGGCCGTGCCATACCGCTTTTAATTAATTAGTCAGAAATCGGCATGGGTATATGATATTATGGAATCACGTGTTGCATGAAAATGTCTGACACATGTGATTTTTCGTCTGGTAAAAATTTGATTCATCACATTTGTGGAATTCCCTGCGCATCGGTAAATGTTCTTTCGGTGGTGCATGAAGGTCAAATGTCAATACTCAATACTATTTTCCACCGAGCATTGACTCTTCTTCGGTCCAGGTTGTCAAATGCATAATTCCTGAAGGTAATATAAATATAATGATGAAGGACACTTTATATGTTTTTACTTTACTGCATGGTGCATTATTTCACAAGAACGAACTAAAAGTTTTATTTTTTTTTGTTTGTATCATAGCTATCTTTTACACGGTATATATTTTTGTTTCTCCACTGTCTGAAATAGAGTAGGCTATTGTTATTTTTTTATTTGATTTTTGCAGAGAAATTTGTTCTGATATATTTAGTAGATTTTCATAAAAACTGATTTCACTCCAAGCTACTAATAATTCGTGTATAAATTTATTTTTGATTTTAAATTTCAATATATATTTTGTGTTTATATTGCATTTAAATTAAGATATTCCACCTAAATTATTAATATTTTTCTTTATTATTTCTTTCCACAACCCATTATTTCAATCGTTTATTATTCTTTTTTATCCAGTTTGATTTTATTGAGTTCAAAAATATAGGAATGTCAATCATATTAAGACTTCTGTTTTTGTACTCCTGTATCATCACATCCCATTTGACTTTATCCCTTTTTAAGCTCCATATAAATTCATAACATTGTTGTTTAATTTTATTTATCGTGTTATTTGAAGGATTCGGTAAAACAGAAAACAGGAAAGTTAATTTTGGCATTATTAATGATTTTAATACTGAGATATTACCAGTTGTTGTGAGATGTCTAGCTTTCCATCTGTTTATGTCTATTTGGTATTTAGATAATCTGTTTTCATAATTTAATTTGAGGATATGGTCAGTTTTAGAATAAAATGTTATTCCCAGTGTTTTTTTTACACTTTTTGGTGTCCATGAAATATTTCTGTATTATTTCTTACAATATATAAGGTTGTGCTGGTTTCGCAGTGGGCCTATTCTTAAAGTTGTACATTTACTATTACATGTATTAAGATTTAGGCTTGAGATGAATCAAAATTGTTCAAATGTATTTAACATTTCTTTGAAACTGCTATTTGTACCATCTAATTATATTGATGCATCATCAGCAAACATGCTGTTTTTTTTACTTCTATATCATATATATTAAACCCTTTAATATTTGTATTTTCTCTTATTGCTATGGAGAGGAGCTCAATAGCTAAAATAAAAATGTAAGGTGACAGTCTTGTCGGACTCCTTGTCCTTGTCAAGAAACCATTGTAAAGAATACAGCTTGTTGGATTTTTGTATAACAATTTTACCCACATTTTTAATTTGGTCCAAAGTTAAATAGATCGAGTGTTTTAGAAATAAAATTATGATTTAGATTATCAAAAGCTTTTTCAAAATCAGCAAAAAATAATATTTCAGGTTTTTCGTTTTGTTCTGCGTACTAAATTACATCATATATCAATCTTATATTTTCACCAATGAATCTGCCCTTAATAAATCCAGTTATTGTCGATAAAGTTACTTAGTAAACGTTTAATTCTATTAGTAATTACTTTACTTAGTATTTTATAGTCCACGTTTAATAAACTTATTGGCGGCCAGTTTGAAAGAAATGACAAATCTTTAATCTTTATTTTTTTTTTGGTTTTGGGATTAAGGCAATTAAACATTTGTGCCTGCAACTGACTTAAAGATTCAGTTTCGAATGATTAATTAGGAGACTTTATTAGATCATTTTTAATTTCATTCCAAAACATTATATAAAATTCAACGTTAATACCATCTGATCCAGGACTTTTCCCATTTTTCATAGTTTCAATTACTTCCATACATTCTCCTTCTGTAATAATTCATTCACATAATACTTGCTCTTTCTCGTTTAGCTTAGAAATTTTATTTTCATCATAAAAGTCATATATTGAGTCTCTTTGTATCTTTTCATTGTACAGACTTTCTTAATATTTTTTTTGCTCAATCAGAATTTCTAATTTTGGTTTGACATAACATTAACATTGACATTTAGATTATTAATAAGTTTTCCTTAAGCATTTCTAAGTTCTACGGTTTTTTTTTCTGCAATTTAATGTTGTTTTTTTTTCACTGTTGTCTAATTTAAAACTTTTAATTCTCGTTATAATTCCATTGATATTTTCATTATGAAACTGTTCTATTTCTGACTTTTTTCAATTCTAAATTTCTGTTTAAATTTCCGTTAAAATAGCAAGCTATCTCAGTTTCAATCATTTCGATTTCTCTCAAAAGTTTTTGAATATGTTCTGTTTCTGTTTTCTAGTTATATTTTGAAAATCTTATAGTTTCATTTCGTATTGTACTTTTAATAACTTCCCAATTGACTAAAGAGTTTGGTCTGTATTAAGAGAACGTATTTCAGTTATGGCATTTTTAATTCCATATTTAAATTCTGTATTTTAAAAAAAAACTGTTATTTAGTTTAAAAACACCAGGACCTCTCACCATAGGATCAAAATTTAAAGTTACATATGCTATAGAGTGATCAAATTTAAAGATAGGCTTTATGCCGGATTTTTCAACAATATTTACCAAATCATTTGAAACAACAAAATTATCTAATCTACACGCTATATTTAATCGTAGTTTTGAGCGAAATGTCAATCTTTTTGCCAACGGATTTTGTATCCGAGATATATCATTAAGTTGAAAAGTTTCATGTATGCTTTTTATTTTTTGGCAACACTTCAAATGTGTATGAGGATTTCCATCTAGTTTGTCAATATTAGGTTCTATCACTACATTAAAATCTCCCCCTATAATAAAAGGGGATCATTTCTGTCTTTAACGAAGGCTTCTAGTTTACGGAAAATTTCAATATCATCTTTATTTGGGCCTTATACATTTATGATAAATACCTCTTTGTTTGAAGTGCTAATACATGTCCGATCACAATTTCAAAAGTATTTAGAATTTGAATATTTAAAACATTTCTGAAAATAATTGATAATTTAAGCATGAAGTTATGCAAATATACAGTGCAATTCAATGTTAAGCAGTCATTTCGTCATTTTTATGTACTATCAGGATTTAAAAATGAATGAAACAACAACAAAAACCAACATATTGCAACATGACATATCAGAAAGAAAATATTATAATGGGACCTTACATACACTCTTACATACTATTTAAAAATGTGAATATTAGGAAACAAATAAATGTTATTGATTAAAATTTAGTGACAAAAATATTTATATCATTGTCAAATGATTACTAAAGTTACTTTTTCTGAAATGAGTTATGAAGGAACATTTTGGGTTACATTTGGAATAAGAGTATGAGACATAAAATTTAAAAAATACCTATCTAAATTTGGTATCAATACTATCAAATCAATGATATATCTTACATTTATTAATATCAAATCTAATAAATTTAAACAAGCAAAAAATATTACACTCATTTTGAAATTCCTACCATCAAATCACATTACAATTTTGACATCCATACTTTCAAATCTAATACAAATCATATTACATTTATTTTGACATTTTGTTTTCAACGTGTTATATTTATTTTCTGTTCCAAACATTCCCTGTAGATTTTTTGGAAGAATTTCCTCGAGTCTCACGAGCCGGCCACGGGAGTGAAAGCCGTTGACCATATTCTGAGAATTTTATCTCCCGTAATTTTGAGTTTTCTGGTTTTAAGGGGTTCGTTGATTTAAATATGAATACTTTGCTTTCGAAAGACCATGCTTTTTCGATTCGTTTGGGATCTTGAAAACGTAATAACATTAAAGGTTGCTGTTGGAGTGTGATTAATCTCCATTTAAATATATTCTGGTTCCTTTAAGTGACTTTGCATTTTTCATTATATTTATTTTCGTTTGCCCTCTTACGAATTTTACAATCGTTGGACGGTTACTGCCTGTCTTGAACTGATTAATTTTATGTGCAATGTCTATTTCTTCATCGAGAACGACTACACCGAGATTGTCTTTGCATAATTTCTGGAATTATTGTGTTTTTGTCTGTTATGAAGACTGGTGTGGAGAATCTTATTTTATTCCGTGATACCAGGGTTATTCCTTCGACTGTATTGCTCTTGATCATTTGCATTTTCTTTTAAATTTTCGTTTTATAATTTTAATATTTTCAATTCATTGTTTATCTTTTCTTCTGATTTTTCTAATCTTGTTTCTATAACATGTTTGTTTTCGCTTATCCCTGAAATAAGTTTTGAAACGGTGGCTGATTTGTTAAAAATTACATCTTCTAAAATTTCTAATCGTTTGATGACTGATGCTAATAATTGTTCCTTTATTTCTTCAAATGTGTCTTTTATTATGTTTTAGATGAATGACCTGTCATATTTTGTTAAAACTTTGCTGAGTTTTTCATTGGTTTTATCTAGTTTTTGTTCATGTTTAATCTCCACGTGCGTTTTTATCTAATAAGGTGATGTCGCGGTGTTTTGTTTTTTACTTTTTTGTTTTCTTTGGTGAGGCTTGGAGTTATTGGGGTTGTTTTTTGTTCGAAAGTCTTTTACGAAACCTTTATTTATTGAGTCTGTTTCTTCTGTGGTTTCATTTAAAGAGCTAAATGAGTTCTTTATAATACTAGGGTCTAAGTCGCTACAGCTAGTGGTGGATTCTTTTTTTCGTTTCGGTGTTCCGATTATAACATTAATACATTCATACAAACAAGTGCTTTGTTTTGTAAAGGGTCGTCGTTTTATTTGGACATGTTTTACCAACCACAGAAAAATAGACGCCAAATGGATTTTTAAAGGAAGGAAAACTGAAGCGAAATCAGAAATGTATTTGTATATATCATTATATTGTTTTAAACACAAAAAAACACCTTTTCTGGGGTCAAAGTAAGAAAAAGATAGTAATCAAATGAAAAGTCCGTTATATGCCAAATTAATCCCATGAAATTAAATTAATGCTATTGGGTCCACAGCACTATTTTGCAATCGAACCAACGCCATCTGCGTTGTAATCATTTTTGTTATTTATTTTATAAACAGACAACAACAATTTCCAAAAGTTCAAAAATAATTTTAGCGCAAGAATCATAGATACGATGTGATGCCAGTGTATTTAGAGCTCGTTTTGCACATATGTTTAAGCGTTTTAGCCAAAATTAGGCAATTACAGTGGTGACTCCTCGTCAAACTGTGCAGAAGTGTTTGTATAAAAAGCAATGTATTAGCAGTGCAATTTCAGGCAAAATTTGTCAAACAGCTACAAAATAAGAATTTAAATTATACATAAATTGAAATAAGATATGACAACACACTCAATAATTTTTATTACTTCGCGAGAGCTTTTCAATGCGCTATCATCAATAATATCATATTTCATGACATAACGTATGCGTTTTTCCTTTTAATGATTTTGTGTCGATTTAAGTTTCCGAAATGAATTAATATTAATGTTCAAAAATATAACTTATAACTCATAGCACAAATTTTATGCTTGTCACAGGTTATTTTGTTGACATTAAGCCATTTGTCAAATATTATTTAATACCATCGATGTTTAATGTATGGGCGACCAATGTTTTCTCCTTTGTTTTACTACAGTCACAATGTCTTTTTTGCCAAAGAAGTTCAAAGGGAGCGATTAAGCAAATTAAATGCAATGCAAGTAACTGGAATAACTTTTCTCAGGGGAATCAATTGAAAAATAATAACGGGCATATTTTCCCAGTCTCCCTATTGAATTTAACACTGGTTGTAATGAATACATCAAAAAAGAATTCAGAGAAACCACACACGATCGTGTCATATTGAAAGTCCATTGTTTTCAAATATAATGATTGCCTTCATATCAGTCTTGAAATTTTGTATAAAAGAGTATGAATAGCATTTTAAATCATCTTCTTCCAATTCAGATTAACATATAAGCACTAAAATATTTATTGACGTGGAGACAAATTGGCATTGTAAATATTTTCAATTTCAAACTGTTATTTGAAAATTAAATAGACTTCTCATTTCAGTTTCATTTATTGGTTTATCTTTTATTTAAGGTAATTACATTTTGCATAATACATTTTAATGCCAACCGACTAAACTATTATTTGTATGTTTCTGGGCGAAACCTTGACAGTAATGAGCATGCGCGATATTTGTTTTAAAGAAATGAAATTATAACGATAATTTCAGAATCGTGAGGCGCAGGCAACATGAAAAACACGGCATCGGCTAACGCTCTCTCCTTTTTCGTACTTGGTATGTCGGTTTGCCTGTTGTACTCTTCAGTATTCTTTGTTTTTAGGAGGAATAGAGTGTTTGACGGTTATACGTGCCCTGAGTCGAAACGCGTTTTTAGTATGGACAAGGTTTACAGCGATATGCAATGTGCTTTGTATTGTAAAGGGTCGTCATTATGTGTTGACATATTCTACCAACCACAGGAAAAGAGATGCGACGGCTGCAGGTATTCTGAAGACTCAGAACTTGAAATTGCCGACGGGTTTTTGTATTACACGAGGAGAGGTAAATACTCCTGTCATATTTTTAAGTCCGTTATGACGTATTACACATCCATTTAACAGATTTAATGATTAAAGTTGAACTATATTATATTTTAGTTATAAAGACAAACTGCACAATCTGTTTTATTTAATCATTTAATGTCTTAACTACAATGTCAAGTTCTTCTTTTTAAAATTCTAATTAGTGAAAAAAATATATTCTTGATGATTTTTCGTTAAAGGACAATTTTAGAAATATTCCATCGTAATTGAATGTTTTAAACTGTTTATCCAAGCCGATTTTGCTTGTCTTTGGTATTAATTGAATTAATTGTAATGAATATTGTGTACCTAAATGTAAGTAAAATGTGGTTAAAGTTGAAGTTTTTTTTAAATAAATTTTGGATAGTTTCCTCACATGAAATAATCCGAAGTCTCTAAGTTAAACATGATTCGAATATACATTGGTGAGGAGCAAATGGTTCAAAGTCAACAACCTTAACCACTCGAACACCGACGCCCATTTGTTAAATAAGATGATCCTATTTCATATGAAACGGCATTTTTTAAAAGATTCTTTCCTCCCACTGTGATTTTAAAACCCAGTAGAACGCAAGTAAAACATATGAGGAAAGTTTGACACGATGTGAACGCAACTCATTCTGTTTTTTTTAGCCAAGTTATGAGTTGCTTTTATCTAGCTGTAAATAACGTAAAATATTCAAGTGACACTGCTAAATAAACTTTTCTTTCAGTTACAAAACTGGTATTTTGAAATTCTGAAGAGACCTTTTTCAAAATATGGAAGAGCCTAAAATATGCATCTGTTATAATTTGTAAACAGCAAACAATATTTAACTGAGATATTTTATATCTACTTTATTTTCATAAGTAGCTAGATGTATACGTAAGGATTTTTATCTTACTTTTAAGTGCGTTAAGAATAGGCGGTGTGTTTGATATTATTTACTAGAATATTATTTCGGTTTCTAAATACCAATAATGTACAGTGCATGAAAAAAGGAATGACAAACTTATATTAAAGGCATGCTATTCGTTTATATCGGAGGAAACCGGCATTTGTTTAATGCGGCTAGCATGATATTTTCATCATTTGATATCGATACAAGATCTACAGTTATTACATAATTTCAATATAAATTGATAATGAATAAGTGCCAGGTTGTATTAGATACAAAACAACTAGTTTTATTAAACGTGCAAATGCTAATTTGACGCAAGCTGTGCAATAAAAAGTAATTCAAATATCAAGTTATCATACCGGTGTAACTTTTAACTTTTATTTAAGTAATAATATTTAATATGTCATAAAGAACAAAACGAAATAATAAATTTTAGGTACACATTAAGGTTACCGTCTACGATGTGAAAATACGTTGATATTTGATTTGATTACACACGGTATATATTACATCGTATACCAAGTGTTTAAGCCAATCAAAATTTGTGAAATTAATTTGCGGTGTTGAAATCTATGATATGTGTTAATGAATTTAACTTTATCATTTAGCCTGGCAAATTCGGCAAATTCCTGTTGTAAAAATGACAATCATCGCGTTAGCAAGAATATGTCACAGACAGAAAAAGTGATTTTGAAGTTATAAAAATGAAGTGTGTATCATTATTTACATTAAAAAAGCCGACATTTTTAGAACTGTTTCAGAAATAAAGATATGGAAATAAGAATGTATAGTTATAAAAATGCTTGCTGCGAGAATCTTGCATTTAAACCTAATCATGGTATACTATTACTTAATATATGTAATTAAATAGTTTTATAAACATACTAGTCAATCAGATTTAGTTGATGGTTTAACTTTGGCTTGCAGCTCCTGACTATTCTTGGACCACGTGGTCACCATGGAGCATATGCAGCATAAGTTGTGATTCGGGCACTCAAAAAAGATCGAGAGAGTGTTCCATTCGCATAGAAGGCAACGGAGAATCGACGTGTGATCAAGCGGATGGGGTTAGTGAGGAGACACAACCTTGTCATAAGCAATCATGTCCTAGTAAGTAATATATGGTTATAATATTCCTACTTGAACACTGTTTCACCGCCTTGGTGGTGTAAATGGTGCAATTGTTACAAATGATATTTAAACCCTTCTGAAAAGTTGACCTCATTTTATTGAGTTTTACCCGTATTGTTCTTGTTTAGGTTGTGAACATTATCGATACTAGAATCTAACTTGATTACAATACGTTACCTGTCCTCAAATGGCACAAACAAGTCATATTAAAGGCTCAAGTATCGTCACAGCATGAAAACATTTGCAGATGTTACTAAATACCATGATTATTTCTTTTTTAAGACGGTACTTGAGGCTTTTCAACGAATAGTTACATTTGTCACTGCTTTTTCTGAACAAGCAATCATGTTTTCTGCATCAGATAACATTTCAAGATTCCATTGTTGACATTAAATATAAAATCTCATCTTTTTTAAGTTTTTATATTGTTATATTTCAAGTATGTCAAAAAATTTCCATCTGAAGTTCTCAAATGTGTAACATGTGTGTGGAATTTCAAACAAGGATAATGTAACTTACAGCATAACTTGATCTATGTAATACATGTAATACATGTAATATATGTCTAATTAATTTTTAAACATAGTTTTATTTCTTTTCCTAGCACCGACTCTTGGAAAGGCTTGCACAAGTAATATAGACTGTATAGAAACAGAAGGTGTGTGTATAGATGGAATATGTTTCTGTCACCAACTATTTGAATATAACAACACAATTAATAACTGTACAAAAGGTATTACATGTATTTTATTAAAGTTACCATAGCATTAAAATGGACGTTTTGTCATATATAGTTTAATTTTGTATTTTATTGCTTCAAAACACAAATGCAAATAATAATTGAAAAAGTAAGCAAGTTTTAAGCAATAATTTCTTGCAGTATAAGATGAAGCCCTTCCCAGAATATTTGTAAAATTATGCATGAGAACTACTAAATTAGTATGAAATAAAACAGTTATATCCTTAAATTTGGTTATTCTTAAAAACATTTTGCATGTATTTTATTTCATTTAAATATTAAATTTATGCGAAAAATATCAGAAATAGAAGTTTTCTTTGTTATGCATATCTTGCTGAAAGTGCATATTTTTCTTATTTTAAGTTTAAACTGTATGCTATAATTATTCTATAAATTTGCCCATGAAGTCAATAAATAATATATTTTAGAAATCATTTTAAATTTCAGTATGCGACACAATGACCGGCAATTATACGAAATTCGAAAAGAAAGGTATTGCGGGTTTTAACCATGGTTCCGATGCGGCGTATGACAGCCTGGAAGAATGTAAAATAGCCTGTAACAGTAACCCCATCTGCTTATCTTTCGAAACATGGCTAGAAGGGAGTAAGTTAAAATGTTCAACAGGAATTATTACATACGAAATGGTGAAATCAGCTGCTCCCATATCTATAAGAAATATTCATCATGTTGATCTGTATTCCAAAACATGTTCTTGACTTACACGCATAGACTTAAAAATGAAATCTGAAAATTTTGAATCAAAAAGATTAAAT